>NW_026883957.1:0-52355 GCF_032173495.1 Musca vetustissima
AAATGCAAGACATTCATTGAAAAAATATCTGTCCCTGAAAGGTGGGAAATGGTCAAAAAGTATAAGCTTTGTTTCTCTTGTATCCATAAAGGTCATGGATCAACGGTTTGTCGTTTCAAGAAGATATGTGGATTAAATGGCTGCCAGCGGTTCCATCATAAACTGCTTCACGAGTGCAAAACAGTAGCAGTAGCAGATGTGCCTATTAAGCTTTATGGACCATCAGGATGTTTGAAAACATATGCCATGTTTGATGAAGGATCTTCTATTTCATTGATCGACGAAAATACTGCTCGTCTTTTGGGATTGAAAGGCAAGTATTCAGATTTGACATTACAGTGGTATGGAGAAAAGGTGGTGAAAGAGAAATCGTTAATACTGTGAAGGAGTTGAGTTTGCCGGTACAATCTTTCTCAAAATCTCAACACCCTGGTTTCGCCTCGCTACCTGTTGAAGAATATGAAAATTCAGCTCCAGTACTTCTTCTTGGTTTGGACAATGCGTTCTTAGGTGTACCTTCAGATGTAAAGGAGTTTAACAATTTAATAGCTCTACAGTCAAAATTAGGATGGCTTGTTTATGGTGGAACTGGATATTCCAATAACCTCCCAACAGTTCTACACCTCAAGGATGATATACTGCATAATGTGGTTCAAGAATTCATATCTAACGAAAATTTCGGCACGAATCCTGATATAGTTCCTTTAGTATCAGATGATGATCAAAAGGCTATGGACATTATGGAATCAACCACACAGAAGATTGGTGACAGATTTGAAATTGGAATATTATGGAAGAAGTATCCACCTATTATGCCAGATACATTACATATGGCTCAGAAACGTTTGTTTACAATTGAAAAGAAGATGGCTGAAGACCCTAAATTCGCTGAAAAATATAAGTCAGAGATTCAAAAATATATTGAAAAAGGATACACAAGGAAATTGAGGGAAGAAGAAGTAGCTGATATGCGTTATCCTGTTTGGTATCTTCCCCATTTTGAAGTTATAAACCCCCACAAGCCGGAAAAGCTAAGGGTGGTGTTTGATGCAGCTGCTAAAATTTCGGATGACTTTGTTGCACATGCAAAAGGAGGATTCGAATTAAGGGGTTTTGTTTCCAATAGTAAATATATCGAAAATACTATGAATGGAGCATCTAGCCAAAATGATAATGAAGTGAATATGGAAAAACAATCAGCTGCAGATAAAGTTTTGGGAATGTACTGGAATAAAGCTGAAGATGTTTTTGAATTTAAGACGAAATTTCACTCTCTTGCTGAAGATGTTTTGAATGGTTCTAGAGTTCCAACAAAACGGGAACTTTTAAAGATTGCTATGTCTATTTTCGATCCCTATGGTTTGATCGCAGATTTCATATTATATTCAAAAATGTTGGTGCAACAAACATGGAAATACAAGATAGATTTGGATGATCCAATACCCAAAGATCTGCAGAGAAGATGGTACATATGGTGGGAAGAGTTTAAGAATATAAAAGATTTCAAAATAAAACGTTGTCTTTCCCCATTGTTGTTTGACTCCGATATACAACTTCACGTATTTGTTGATGCAAGTCAAGAAGCATTTTCGGCAGTATGCTATTTTAAAATTAAAGAATCTGTTTCCTTCGTCATGGGTAAAATCAGATGTGCGCCGAGTAAGACATTGAGTATTCCACGTTTAGAACTTCAAGCCGCCGTTTTGGGAACAAGGTTATGCCAAGTTGTAATGCGAAATCATGAAGTCAGCATATATCAAGTGTTTTATTGGTCAGATTCCCAAACTGTTTTGCAGTGGATAAACTCAAATGAACGACGCTTTAAAGCCTTTGTAAGTCATCGAATTGCAGAGATTTTGCGTTCAACGAGCTCGGATCAATGGAGATACGTACCTTCCCAGCTAAATCCGGCTGATTCCGGAACACGAACTGTTCGTCCTTCGAAGTGTACTAATAGTAGCATTTGGGTAACAGGTCCATCATTTCTTAAAGAAGACGAATCTCATTGGCCAGGAAAGGAACTTGTTTTTAACAAGGGTACACAAGGGGAAGAAATATTTTCTAATATGCATGTATTTAATGTTGAAGAACAATCAATTTTTAACTACAAAAATTTCTCCTCGTATACGAAGCTGAAAAGGATTGTAGCATGGGTATTACGATTTTCCAAGTTGAGTCCTGTGTATTCAGGTGACTTGAATAACATCGAATTAGATCGAGCTGATAAAACAATCTGTAAATTGGTACAATCTGAATGCTTTAAAGATGAATTAAAGTCTATAAAAGAGGGTGTGGCAGTTTCAAGAAGAAGCCCTCTGTATAGCTTAGTACCTTATTTGGACGAGGATGGTATACTTCGTGTGAAGGGACGTTTGGATGAAGCTTTATATTTACCGTTTGACGCAAGAAGGCCAATAATATTACCACAAAACCATAGAATATCATATTTAATAATGGAGTATTATCATAAAAAGAATTACCATCAAAACAGAAGCCTCACTATAAATGATTTACGGCAAAGATATTGGATTCCTAAAATAAAAACTTTTTATAATAGAGTAAAGTTGGAGTGTCTAACATGCAAAGTTGATTCTATCAAACCAATAACACCGCAAATGGGACAATTACCACCTGATCGAGTTACTCCATTTGTAAGGCCTTTTACATATACTGGCGTAGACCTTTGTGGTCCCTTCGACGTCACAATTGGACGTCGTAAAGAGAAGGGATGGGTCGTAGTCTTCACATGTCTTACTGTGAGAGCCGCTCACATTGAAATTGCCCACGACTTGTCTACAGATGCTTTCATCTTATGTCTGAGAAATTTTATTAACCGCCGAGGTACACCATTACGAATTAGGAGTGATAATGGCACTAATTTTATTGGAGCCCAAAAACTTTTAAATAACGAAAAACAACTGATCAATGAACGTGATCTTTCCCAAGAAGCGTCTAGTCGGAATATTGAATGGATTTTTAATTGTCCGGATAATCCTAGTTCTGGTGGCGCATGGGAACGTTTTATTCAAATAATAAAGCGATTGCTTCAGAAGACACTAAAATAATCATCACCAAGAGTTGAAACACTGCAGAGCTTGTTAATTGAAGCTGAGAACATTATAAATTCTAGACCACTGACAGAAGTACCAATCTCGGCAGAGGATGATGAACCTCTTACACCGAATCATTTTTTAATCGGCTGTTTAAAGTCTACTCAAACTCCGAACGTAACAGACGAGGATTTGTGCATACGCAAACAATGGAAGATTGCGCAAAATTTGAAAAACCGACTGTGGAAAAGATGGATCACAGAATATCTTCCACAATTGCTGTGTATGACAAAATGACGAAATAAATCAGTTCCTATAAAAGTTGGCGATCTCGTACTAATTTTAGACAAATTCCTACCAAGGCGTCAATGGTTAAAGGGTCAAATTATAAACGTTTTCCCTGCCAAGGACGGTCAAATTAGAATTGCAGAAGTTGACACAATAAGTGGCATCAAACGCAGGCCGATATCGAAATTGGCAGTTTTTGCAACGCAAATTGGTGAATCGGATTGATTCACGGGGAGGAGAATGTTGTTGCTTGGTTAAAAATATGTTTTCATAAATACTTTGTCAATTTCTACTTTCGAGTTATACAAAATTTAAACATACATACATATAGGCTTAGATTATATAAACTTTTATAAATCGAAATTTGTAATTTTTCATTCATTCTGAAATAAAGAAGCGTTGAGAAAACAACAGTTTGCCGAACAGTTACCAATAGTTAAGGGATGTTCCCGTAGGTGGAAGAGAGTATAAAGTGGCCTTTATTGGCAGTGTAGTATGCCCTAAAGAGTGTTGGTAACCGTTGGTATGTACTGGAAGAATCTACTAGTTCTTACTATTTTGTTCGATATCATAAAGGAAAAAAGTGTTATCGTAGTAAAAATTAGTAGATTCTTTCAGTACGGGAACAGACCACGTGATGTATTGACTCACACGGAGAGAAAGAGGAGTTAGGAATTCGATATATGACATATGTTAAAAATGTTCTTTTGTTAGGTTTAAGTTGTAATATGATAATAAATGTTTTAATGCCTGTTTTTAAATCATATAGATATGAAGTGCTAATTGTTTTGTGTGAGAGAGGGTATTAGAATGTAACCTACTGAGGTGAGTGTGTGTGGATCATAGGGGCCCTTTAAATTTATTTGTGTTTATTGGACGAAAGGGTCAAGGATGGGTGGGCTAGTGTGGGAACCAAAAAACCAAGTTCCCTTGTCATGAATGTATGTTGTGTTGTGTCCGTTTATTTTGTGTTTATTTATTTTTTTTTTTTGATTACCTTCTTTCACAATTGTTCGACCTCTAGGGCTGACGGTGGTTGGGTTGAGTATCCCCCTGAAAGTGGTTGCCCTGATTGATTAGCTGGAACCCCACCGTGCAACAGTATGGCGCCCAATCTAAATATTAGGGTTCATAACGCCATAACCCAAAATGGCAGGACCAAAAATCTAATATGTGCAATAACACCAGTACATTTTCAATAGAATATAGGGTGAAATAGCCATAAGCATGGATCGCGTTTTCTAAATAGCTAACTGATATTGCATCCACAATTTTTAAATAAAACTGTGATAACTTTTGTGCAATATTTAGTTTGGACAATTAGAAAATTAGGATACCATGTTCCATGTAAAAAGGGTCAAGTGCAATAGCTCCTTGTTCGTTAATTGTAACAATGAATGTATTGTGTCAATGACCTGTGTTTTATGTTTTTATATAAGAGAGCGTACACCCCATAATCGGGATTATGGAGGGTTAGTAATGTTGGGAAACCCCGGCTACAATAAACATCAGCCGGTTATACAATTTAAAATTAATTAAACATAACAATATGGACAAACACAAAGATAAACATCTGGCAACTGCTTGCACTCTACAATTCTAAACGTAGAATAGAATTTTTATTACATGTATTGGATCAGATAAAGAGATGCGATTATACAGGTTGTTATATATTTCACATCTAAAGGCATTACATAACTCATAATTAGATCTCACTAAAGGAAGATATATATAGTTTCGAGTAAGACGTGCAGGTACATTAAACTTGATTTCACCGATTACAAATTTCGAGTCAATTTGACCGCGTAAAAGTTTTATTAAAAATATAGATTTTAGCATTAAACGTCTTCGTTCTAGTGTTGGAAGATTAATAAGTTTTAAACGATTTTCATTAGGGGGAAGTGATTCAACTGTACTCCAAGGCAAACCTCTAATAGCAAATAAGAGAAATTGTGTTTGGACAGATTCTATTTTTTTAGTATAAAACGAATTCCACAATACATATCCATATTCTAATGTAGGCCGAGCTAGACTAACAAATAAACGTGTTGTCACATAAGGGTCGTCAAACTCTTTGGACCATCGTTTTATGAATCCTAGTAGAGATTTGGCGTTATTTTATTATCTAAGATAAAGCCAAGATCAACAAAGGAGTCAACATTGTCTAATTTGTAAGATCCTATAAAGTAATCGGTAGGAATTGAACGACATTTAGATAGGCATAAGTTTTTACTTTTTTAGGATTTAGTGAAATACCGTTAATATTCAAGAGAGTGCAAATTTGTAGAATAAGGGGTTGATTTAGTGAGTCTAAATTTCTGAAAAGTTTTACATCATCGGCAAACATCACCACTTTAGAAAATTTAATCACTGATGGAAGATCATTAAGTTATAACACAAATAATAATGGACCTAAATGGCTACCTTGAGGGACTCCAGAATGAACATCAATATTTCTAGAGAAAATATCATTATAAGACACGCTTTGTGTACAGTTTTGCAAGTAGGATGAAATCCAGGACAACATTTTGAATGGAAAACCCATGGCGTCCAATTTAAATAATAAAAGTTTGTGTAACACCATATCAAACGCTTTACTAAAATCAGTGTAAATTACATCTGTTTGTTTGTTGCATGTGAATTTTATTATTAAATTTTATTAATGTACCCGCAGCAACTTTCCGATGCGATGTGTTTGCTAGCTGCCGGTCAGGAAAAAATGAGCCGGATACGGTAAGCTCCGAAGTGAGTTGCATATGAACAGTTGGCAAAACTGATAGCACAGTTAGTGGCGATAGTCACGTAAAGTGCTTCTATACAACTCTGGGAATGTGTAATAGGTTTGGGGGTACATCAAAACAAAATAAATAAATGTCGTAAAATTTGGGGAAAATGTAGAAAGGAGGGAAAATGCTGCTTGGTTCTGGCCATATGAAAAGGGTCAAGCTAGATAATCGCCATAGCTATTGGTGTTAACTAAAAGTGTCCATTTTGAATTTTTTCCCCAAAATAATATAAAATCAAACCAAAAATAAAACGAATTATTTGCCATATTTTGTTGTAATTTGTATTTAATTTGGTGTTGTGGTGTATACACGAGCTTGTGCGTGTACAAATATGTAAGTGTTATTTATTGTTTTGTGAATACATTGTTTTGTTATTGTGATTGACTGACCCCTCCAATTATCCTTGCGGAGGAGGTCAGCGAAAATTCTGGGGAAGAAGAAAGAAAGGCGGCAAAGCTCCATGTAAATCCTTGGACGGAATCCTTGTGACATCCTTTGGGAGTTTATTCTGTCGCCAAGGATCCTCCACAAAAAAATCAGCCTACAAATCCTGGTGCAATCCTGTAAGGAAATAAGAAGAAATTTAACGAATAAATACTGTGGAAACCAGGTAAAATTTTTAAGATATATACCTACCATAATCCAAGAAAATAGACCGGAGTCTTCAACATCCCCAAACATGATCATCTGAAAAGAGACAAAGAAAAAAGAAATATTAGAGTCAATTTTATTAACAAAAATAATTACACCAAAACTTAAACAAAAGTCGACCATACAAATATTTTAAAAATACACTATATATTAAATTTATGTTGTAATTATTAGTAGTTAGTTTAGTTATTAAGAATTTCTATATTATTTTTTTGAGGATTTTTAACCACTAATAATTTAAAGAGATATTAGGTTACCAATAGTTAAGGGAGCAGATTTTAAGTATTGCGTTTGTGGAAATGATTTGACCGTCCACGCCACCACTAACAGAGCTCTATTAGCTAGGTGGAAGAGAGTATAAAGTGGCCTTTATTGGCAGTGTAGTATGCCCTAAAGAGTGTTGGTAACCGTTGGTATGTTCCCGTACTAGAATCTACTAGTTCTTACTATTTTGTTCGATATCATAAAGGAAAAAAGTGTTATCGTAGTAAAAATTAGTAGATTCTTTCAGTACGGGAACAGACCACGTGATGTATTGACTCACACGGAGAGAAAAGAGGAGTTAGGAATTCGATATATGACATATGTTAAAAATGTTCTTGTGTTAGGTTTAAGTTGTAATATGATAATAAATGTTTTAATGCATGTTTTTTAAATCATAAAGATATTAAGTGCTAATTGTTTTGTGTGAGAGAGGGTATTAGAATGTAAGCTACTGAGGTGAGTGTGTGTGGATCATAGGGGCCCTTTAAATTTATTTGTGTTTATTGGACGAAAGGGTCAAGGATGGGTGGGCTAGTGTGGGAACCAAAACACCAAGTTCCCTTGTCATGGATGTATGTTGTGTTGTGTCGTTTTATTTTGTGTTTATTTATTTTTTTTTTTTTTTGATTACCTTCTTTCACAATTGTTCGACCTCTAGGGCTGACGGTGGTTGGGTTGAGAACCCCCCTGAAAGTGATTGCCCTGATTGATTAGCTGGAACCCCACCGTAGCGCCGCAGTAAGCGGTATGCAACAATATGGCGCCCAATCTAAATATTAGGGTCCATAGCGTCATAAACCAAAATGGCAGGACCAAAATATTAATATGTGCAATAATACCTGTACATTTTCAATAGAATATAGGGTGAAATAGCCATAAGCATGGATCGCGTTTTCTAAATAGCTAACGGATATTGCATCCACAATTTTTAAATAAAACTGTGATAATTTTTGTGCAATATTTAGTTTGGACAATTAGAAAATTAGGTTACCGTGTTCCATGTAAAAAGGGTCAAGTGCAATAGCTCCTTGTTCGTTAATTGTAACAATGAATGTATTGTGTCAATGACCTGTGTTTTATGTTTTTATATAAGAGAGCGTACACCCCATAATCGGGATTATGGAGGGTTAGTAATGTTGGGAAACCCCGGCTACAATAAACATCAGCCGGTTATACAATTTAAAGTTAATTAAACATAACAATATGGACAAACACAAACATAAACATCTGGCAACTGCTTGCACTTTACAATTCTAAACGTAGAATAGAATTTTTATTACATGTATTGGATCAGATAAAGAGATGCGATTATACAGGTTGTTATATATTTCACATCTAAAGGCATTACATAACTCATAATTAGATCTCACTAAAGGAAGATATATATAGTTTCGAGTAAGAGGTGCAGGTACATTAAACTTGATTTCACCGATTACAAATTTCGAGTCAATTTGAACGCGTAAAAGTTTTATTAAAAATATAGATTTTAGCATTAAACGTCTTCGTTCTAGTGTTGGAAGATTAATAAGTTTTAAACGATTTTCATTAGGGGGAAGTGATTCAACTGTACTCCAAGGCAAACCTCTAATAGCAAATAAGAGAAATTGTGTTTGGACAGATTCTATTTTTTTAGTATAAAACGAATTCCACAATACATATCCATATTCTAATGTAGGCCGAGCTAGACTAACAAATAAACGTGTTGTCACATAAGGGTCGTCAAACTCTTTGGACCATCGTTTTATGAATCCTAGTAGAGATTTGGCGTTATTTTATTATCTAAGATAAAGCCAAGATCAACAAAGGAGTCAACATTGTCTAATTTGTAAGATCCTATAAAGTAATCGGTAGGAATTGAACGACATTTAGATAGGCATAAGTTTTTACTTTTTTTAGGATTTAGTGAAATACCGTTAATACTGCACCTGTATTCAAGAGAGTGCAAATCATTTTGTAGAGTACGGGGTTGATTTAGTGAGTCTAAATTTCTGAAAAGTTTTACATCATCAGCAAACATCACCACTTTAGAAAATTTAATCACTGATGGAAGATCATTAAGGTATAACACAAATAATAATGGACCTAAATGGCTACCTTGAGGGACTCCAGAATGAACATCAATATTTCTAGAGAAAATATCATTATAAGACACGCTTTGAGTACAGTTTTGCAAGTAGGATGAAATCCAGGACAAAATTTTGAATGGAAAACCCATGGCGTCCAATTTAAATAATAAAAGTTTGTGTAACACCATATCAAACGCTTTACTAAAATCAGTGTAAATTACATCTCTTTGTTTGTTGCATGTGAATTGTTTTATTAAATTTTATTAATGTACCCGCAGCAACTTTCCGATGCAATGTGTTTGCTAGCTGCCGGTCAGGAAAAAATGAGCCGGATACGGTAAGCTCCGAAGTGAGTTGCATATGAACAGTTGGCAAAACTGATAGCAGAGTTAGTGGCGATAGTCACGTAAAGTGCTTCTATACAACTCTGGGAATGTGTAATAGGTTTGGGGGTACATCAAAACAAAATAAATAAATGTCGGAAAATTTGGCAAAAAGGTAGAAAGGAAGGAAAATGCTGCTTGGTTCTGGCCATATAAAATGGGTCAAGCTAGAAAATCGCCATAGCTATTGGTGTTAACTAAAAGTGTCCATTTTGAACTTTTCCCCCCAAAATAAGGTCCATGTAAATCCTTGGACGCAATCCTTGTGACATCCTTTGGGAGTTTATTCTTTCGCCAAGGATCCTCCACAAGAAAATCCTGGTGCAGTCCTGTAAGGAAATAAGAAGAAATTTAACGAATAAATACTGTGGAAACCAGGTAAAATTGTTAAGATATATACCTACCATAATCCAAGAAAATAGACCGGAGTCTTCAACATCCCCAAACATGATCATCTGAAAAGAGACAAAGAAATATTAGAATTAATTTTATTAACAAAAATAATTACACCAAAACTTAAACAAAAATCGACCATACAAATATTTTAAAAATACACTATATATTAAATTTATGTTGTAATTATTAGTAGTTAGTTTAGTTATTAAGAATTTCTATATTATTTTTTTGAGGATTTTTAACCACTAATAATTTCAAGAGATATTAGGTTACCAATAGTTAAGGGAGCAGATTTTAAGTATTGCGTTTGTGGAAATGATTTGACCGTCCACGCCACCACTAACAGAGCTCTATTAGCTAGGTGGAAGAGAGTATAAAGTGGCCTTTATTGGCAGTGTAGTATGCCCTAAAGAGTGTTGGTAACCGTTGGTATGTTCCCGTACTGGAAGAATCTACTAGTTCTTACTATTTTGTTCGATATCATAAAGGAAAAAAGTGTTATCGTAGTAAAAATTAGTAGATTCTTGCAGTACGGGAACAGTCCACGTGATGCATTGACTCACACGGAGAGAAAAGAGGAGTTAGGAATTCGATATATGACATATGTTAAAAATGTTCTTTTGTTAGGTTTAAGTTGTAATATGATAATAAATGTTTTAAAGCCTGTCTTTTAATCATAAAAATATGAAGTGCTCATTGTTTTGTGTGAGAGAGGGTATTAGAATGTAAGCTACTGAGGCGAGTGTGTGTGGATCATAGGGGCCCTTTAAATTTATTTGTGTTTATTGGACGAAAGGGTCAAGGATGGGTGGGCTAGTGTGGGAACCAAAACACCAAGTTCCCTTGTCATGGATGTATGTTGTGCTGTGTCGTTTTATTTTGTGTTTATTTATTTATTTTTTTTTTTTTTGATTACCTTTTTTCACAATTGTTCGACCTCTACGGCTGACGGTGGTTGGGTTGAGAATTCCCCTGAAAGTGGTTGCCCCGATTGATTGGCTGGAACCCCACCGTATCTAAATCTAAATATTAGGGTCCATAGCGCCATAAACCAAAGTGGCAGGACCAAAAATCTAATATGTGCAATAACACCAGTACATTTTCAATACAATAAAGGCTTAAATAGCCATAAGCATGCATTGCGTTTTCTAAATAGCTAACGGATATTGCATCCACAATTTTTAAATAAAACTGTGATAATTTTTGTGCAATATTTAACTTGGACAATTAGAAAATTAGGATACCATGTTCCATGTATAAAGGGTCAAGTGCAATAGCTCCTTGTTCGTTAATTGTAACAATGAATGTATTGTGTCAATGACCTGTGTTTTTATGTCTCCGTTTTGTTTAATGTTTTTATTTAGTTTTCAATAGTTTAGGTTTAACATAGGGAAAGTGCAATAACTTCTGTGATCATGGGTGTCGCAGACTGTATTGTGCAATATTTCTCTTTACACGAGGTCTTTTTCTTTAAATGTAAGAAAATTGCAGTGATGTTATCCTTTATGTCGATTTCGTTCATGTAATGTGTAAGTCCAGTCTTTTCATTCAACATGACAACCAGTTACCACACACGAATGCTCAGTAGCTGGAAAAACATCCTAAAAACCTCTCATATATGTAATCTGTGTTTTTTTTTTGTTAAAATTTTTGTTTTATTGTATCCCCCTTAGTTGTTTATATATTTTAGACTAGACTAGACTTAATTAAACTTTTTGTGTTCTTATATGCTAATTAGAATAATATTATCGATTAGAATTATTATTATACGTCTTTATTTTATTTTATTTTCAGATTTAATTTTTTTATATTCCTTCTTACCTAATTTTATCTACATTACCTTAAATCATTACATATTCAATTTTTTTTAACTTCTATTATCAACCTCATTGAGCGATTCTAAATCAAAAAAACAAGCGCGTCAGAAATGTCACACGCAAATACCAATAGCGACCCCTCTGTGCGGGATTTGTCTGGCTCAATAATTAATACCAACCCTAGCACAAGTGCTGCAGCCAGAACGTAACAGAATTTTCCCCAACCAAATGTACCGACAAATACACCTATGGAAGTTGATAATTTAGTTAGAAGTCTTGTGCAAGATAGTTTAAACCATGCCCGTGTCAACCTCCAGACTCTTGTGCAAGAAAGCGTATCCAGATGGAGATGGAGAAGGTGTACGGCGTTATTAATAAGCTTAATGAAACTATTGCCAGATTGTCCATTAATAGTGATACCCAACACATTGCAACTCCTTCACAGCCTGCCGAACCTCAAATACCATATACATTTAGTTCTAGACCTCAGTCTCCTACTACAAATCGAGAAAATTACCCGAATATCAGTCGCAGGAATACCGTCACACCCTCTTTTATGAGTACGGCGACAAGTACCGGCATTCGAGTAGAAAGATTTGGGTTGAATTTTTCTGATCGACCTAATACTCTGTCCGTTGAAGATTTTATCTATAGATTAGAATACTTCCAACGACACTACAGACTATCATGGGATGATATTTTAAATGAAATAAATGTCTTATTATCAGGACCAGCTTATGATTAATTCTGGTTGCAACAAAAAAATAACAATATATTTGATTGGCTCTCTTTAAAAATTGGGCTAATTGAGAGATTTAAAACTAGGCGCACCTGCTTTGAAGAGATGCGAGATCTCTTGGAGCGCAAACAACAGCCAGGAGAATCGATAGACACCTTCTTCCATGACATTAATGTAATGAGATCCAAATTAGAAAGAACAGTTTCGGAGGAAGAAATGATCTCTCTGGTCAAGAAAAACTTAAGGAAAAATCTTTCTACAATAGTTTATTCGATGAAAGTCTTGACCCTTAGAATGTTTAGAGATTAAAAGAACCCTTTTCCGCAGAGAAGGTCTACAAATCCCACCTCCTAACTTTAATATGCCAGTGAAAATTAATGCTATTCAGGAAGAAGACGAATGTTACCAGGATGTGGTGTTAGATGAAACTGAAGATGTGGTGGAAGTGCCAGGAATCAAGACTCCATTGGTATGCTGGAACTGCCAGAATCCAGGCAGTACCTCGGTACAGAGAATATTGTTCTGTTTTAAATGTGGAAAGCCCAACACTATTACCCCCAAATGCGGTAATTGTAGGACGGGAAACTGGAAGAAGAACGTGGTTGCAGCGGGGAACCATTGTTCCTCCGAACAACCCGCAGTTTCGAATCCCCAACAAAGTTAGACAAAATCAATATAAATACAAAATTCTCTAATATTAGACATTATCTGCCTTTGGACATTAGGGAAGAGTATTATCAAAAAGAAAGAGACAACATTTTTCAAAATGAAGCAAACATTGAAAATAAAACACCAGAAATAAATATGAATCCCAACAACAACTTAAATAAAAACAAAAAGATTAAACTCAAAATACTTAAATTACGACAAAAGAAGAAGCAACTTAAATCTAAACGAAAATCTATTTGCGAAGCGATAGATTGAAGGTAAAGAATTTTGAGGCCTTTTAGACTCAGGTGCCACAGTGAGTATACGAGGTAAGAATTGCAGAGAAGTTGTGGATGATCTGGGGATTGCAGTTAAAACCTATGCGTCGACGGTTAGTACTGCATCTGGCCAGTTACACCGAATTCTAGGGACTATTGAAGTTGAAGTTGAATATAAAGAAAAAATAGTAAAAATGACTTTGTGTCCAGACCTAGAGCAAGGCTTTTATTTGGGTGCAGACTTCTGGAAACTATTTCAAATAGCGCCAGAAAATTTCGATCTATAGCGTGAAATACATGGTTCTTCGAACAAACAAAACATCAAAATGCACGAACTCGCTGAAGAACAACAACAGAAGTTGGCAGAAGTTGTTAAAAAATTCCCAACTTTCGAAGAAAAAGGTTTAGGCTGTACGAAATTAGAAAAACGCGCAATCAAAGGATAAGCATTACCGAATATCGCCGGCTGTGCAAGAAATCGTTTACGCAGAAATATACAATATGCTTGCTTTAAATGTTATAGAGGAAAGTGATTCGCCATGGAGCAATCGCACTACTGTCGTACGCAAACCTGGAAAAACCGTTTTTGTTTAGATGCCAGGAAGCTGAACGCATTGACTGTCAAAGACGCCTATCCGTTGCAAAATATCGACGGAATCCTGAGTAGAATAGATCAAACCCATTTTATATGTAGCGTTGATCTAAAATACGCCTTCTGGCAAATTGAGCTGGAGGATGAAGCGAATCCTTACACTGCATTCACAGTACCTGGACGTCCCACAGTGGGTTAGAGTACCATGTTTTTTTGGATCAAATGAGGGAAGCTACGTTAGGATAATTTTTCTTTATATTACATATATTATTTTTACTGTATATGTGGCTATTCTTTACTAGAACTGATAAAAAAATTCTGAACTTTTTTAAGAAAAAATATTTGAAATTCGATATGGATTGTGTAAAGCATACGTTATTTCCAAATCGATAAATGTAAATAGCTATTTTATAAAAAACCTAATGGTTTTGAGTGGGTTTCCGACGTTTCTGACGTATGTATTATACGTCGGAAATGTATGTCATTTACGTCACTGTTTCTGACAGGCCATCTCTGTCCGCAGCATCACCAACTTCTGATAACTGCTCAATATGTAAAAGGGCATTTGACACAATTTCGAGTCCGTGAATAAAAAACTTGTGCAAAGTGGTAGGCATATTATACCAAGGATACGTTTCAACAAAAAGTCGTCCTGTATTGTGCATGTATTTAAAATTTTTCATTATTAATCTCATGGCCACTGGATACAGCTATAACCGACACGTGTATTTTTTTATTAAATTAACATCTATTTTTGCTATTTCTGCAGATTTTTTTTAGCGTTTTTTATATTTTTTTAGCTAAAAATGTCATCTTATAAAAAACAACGTTCGAACATGTATCTATAAAAAATGCTAATAAAAAACCCGTTTTACCCGATTACTTGAAACTGCACAACACATACACTATTTGTCCAACAAAAAATTTTATTAAAATAAAAAAAAACAAAATATTATTGTAACAAAGAATGTTATTAAAAGAAACAAAAATAAAATAATTAGAAAAAATAACATGAAAAACAATAAAACACAACACTCAACAACAGCACCAGTCACGAGATCAATGTGACTTTTAGCTAATTTGACTGCTACAACACTTGTATTAAACAATGCATAGCTTCTAAAAGGCACAAAAGGGCAGCGTAAAATTTTGCAATATAACACAGATTTATGTCCTCTTTAATATAAACCAAATATTATGACACGAATGTGGACGAATAATAACTATTTATACATTTCAAATATAAAAATATTATTTTTTTTTGGCATTTTAATATGAATAACTACATCTAAATCACTTCCAAACACAATTTGATACTCAAATGTTAACGAAGTATTTGCAAAATAACCTAAACTTCATGGTTCCATTGAAAAATGTTTAACTTTTACAATACTTTTTAAAATAAATAAAATTTTCAAAGGGAACGTTTTCACTTTTTTCATCCTTTTTTGGCACAAAAATTTCTATGAAGTTTGACTTTGAAATTTCACTACAAAAACACCAGTGCACTCGTGACATTTATTTTAACGACAATTGATGTAGAATTTTATATACTTTAACCGTGTGCAAAAATTTTTAACGATACTTAAAATTTTATTTTTAATTAATCCAAGAAAACAGGCTATTCTAACCCACTGTGCGTCCCCTGTACCAATTTCGCGTAATGCCATTTGGGTTATGTAACACTGCACAACGTCTTTGCAGACCGATGGATAAAGTAATACCAGCTAAATTAAAATCCAATGTCTTTATATACCTTGACGATTTATTGATAATAGCCGACGACTTTGACAACCATATCTGATTGTTAAATGAGGTAGATGAATGTTTACAAAACGCAAATCTGACCATAGGGTTAAAGAAATCTTTGTTTTGTTTCCAAGATCTTAAATACCTTGGTTTTATTATCGGAAATGGCACCCTTAAAATTGATCCAAAAAAGGTCAGTGCAATACAAAAAAATTCCTGTACCAAAAACACCTCGAGAATTGAGAAGTTTTCTCGGCAACGCGGATTTGCCTCAATATCAGCTGCACTCACAGATACCTTAAAGAAAGGTCAAACATTTACAATAACTCCCAAAGCCTTGGAATCATTCAACACCCTAAAGCATTCTCTAACTTCAGTTCCTGTACTCAGACACCTAGATTTCAATAGAGAGTTTTTTATTCAATCCGATGCATGTGAATACAGTGTCGGAGCTGTACTGTTTCAAAAGAATGACGATGGTGATGAAAATCCCATCGCCTTTTATTCGCAAAAACTAAATGCAGCTCAAAGGATTATTCAGTAACAGAAAAAGAATGCTTAGCCGCATTGCTAGCAGTTAAAAGATTTCGACCCTACGTCGAGCTAACGAAATTTACAATCATTACTGACCACGCCAGTCTCTAGTGGCTAATGTCATGGAAAGAACTCAGCGGGAGACTAGCGCGATGGTCTCTTCAACTGCAAGCGTATGACTTCACGATCGAACACAGAAAAGGTTCAGAAAATATAGTAGCCGACACTCTTTCCTGAATACCCGTTGATTCCGAAATAATAATAGAAGAAATAGATGAAGACCTGTTGGACTTCGAGACTACTGCGTTTGAGAGTGAAGAGTATGCGGAACTTCGGAACCCGATTCTTCAAAACAAAGATATGTTACCCGACCTTAAAGTAGGAGACAAAATCTTTATCAGAGGAAAAAATGTGGATACATGACGGCATAAATAAAACTCTAAACAGCCTACGAACTTTCTATTACTGGCCTAAGATGGTATCACAGGTAAAACAATTTATTAAAAATTGTAGTACCTGTAAAGAGATAACGAAGTGGTGACCGAAATGTCTTTTCAAAAACTGTATATAGATTTCCTCGGGAAATATCCCCGTTCTAAACAAGGAAATGCTTATATATTTATAGTGCTAGACCACTTTACAAAATTCACATTTTTGCACTCAATGAAAGAGGCTACATCCCAAAATGTTGTAAAATTTTTAGAAAGCCCAGTCTTCCACACCTTCGGGGTCCCACATACTATCCACAGCGACAATGGAAAACAATTTGTGTCGAAAATATTTGAGCAAATGATTTCGGATTACAAAATACAGCATATTAAAACGGCTTATTACTCTCCGCAATCTAATGCGTCCGAAAGAGTGAATCAATCGGTACTATTTGCGATTAGAACTTATGTAGAAAACGATCACCGTGATTGGGATCTATATCTACCTGAAATTGAGCAAGCCCTGCGAATCTCTGTACACGCATCTACTGGCGCAAATTCCTTGTTTGCCCTATTCGGCTATAACATGTTCACCAGTGGTACTGACTATGCACTGGCAAAAAGGCTGATATCACTCACCGACCACCAAATCAATCAATTAAAAAGAACAGATAAGCTAGAAATCATCCGAGAAAAAATTAAAAACAATATGCACCAAGCGTTTGAAAAAAGTGCCTAAAGATTCAACCAAAGAGTACGCAATGTTAAATTTCTGCCTGGCCAAGAAGTCTATAGGAGAAACCACATATTATCCGACTTTAAAAACAATATAAATGCTAAATTCTGTAAGAAGTTTCTAAAATGTAGATTGTTATGCCGATAGGCAATAACATGTACGAATTAGAAACGATGCAAGGCAAACCATTAGGCAATTTCCATGCCAAAGATATTAAAATATAAATAGTGCAATAATTCTGTGATATAATAATAATTTAAGTGCAACATAGGTTAAGAAAAATTAATGTTTGTGAACGCCCATGTTTTGCCCTTTTGCATCTTAATTTTAATTAATATATGCAATTATTGATAATGTTTAACCATAACAAAGTGCAATAATTCTCTGATATAATGTAAGTGCAATATAGATTTAGAAAAATGAATGTTTGTGAACGTCCATTTTTCGCCCTTTTTGCATTTTATTGTAATTATATTCTGAAATTATTGATTATATATATATATATATATTTTATTT
This sequence comes from Musca vetustissima, assembly GCF_032173495.1. Taxonomy (NCBI): domain Eukaryota; kingdom Metazoa; phylum Arthropoda; class Insecta; order Diptera; family Muscidae; genus Musca; species Musca vetustissima. The sequence continues at coordinate 17,922 of NW_026883957.1, forward strand.
ATTTTTATAGGCTAAGAAATTAACATGATTGCCCGGCTTTTGAACTACTCAGGGTGTGGGAGTTCCCCACGATGGAACTTAAAATCACATTATGATACGAAGAGGAAAGAAAACGAATTCAAGAGAGGTAGTGAAGTTTATGTCATAAAAATATAACAATTTATCTCCCATGATATTTCTTATAAGAATTTCTTTCAAAACCTGTATATCTTCCATAAAAGTTCTTATGGTATTTCCAATGATATTCGGGAAAAATAATTTATAATAACACTTTTCATTAAACCCTGCAGAAAATACTGGTATAAACTTTGTTATAGTAATTTAAAAAAAAAAAACTTTTTTTGGCAATATTTTACACAACATTTTCCACCAGTTTTTTTTTATTATATACACATCATTTTTATAGAAAACGTGTACGTAAATTGTCCAACAAAATCCTTCATACCAATGTCCATAGTTTTTTTGTATTGCCATAAAATCTTTTACAATATTGGTCAGAATTTTGTTTAGTTTTTCTTAATAACATTTTTGTATACGTTTTATTACGAGTTCCCACAAAAATTCCTCAATAAGTTTTCCAGAAATTCTTATAACATTTTCAAATTGTTTCATATAATTCATGAATAAATTTCTTCATAAAACTTAATAAGATCTACCATACAATATTTCATAGGATTTTCCTTAAGATATTCCGCTTCAGAACACATGGTCCGTACGAATAAATTCGCAAATTTACATTTTTTAACCATTAGTTTCACTAAAATAATTAAAATGTTTACTTTTATTTGAAATCAAAATTTAAATAAAATCCTTATTTGCATATGATACAATACAATCAAGTGACGATAAAATCATATATATTTCAAAACCATCTGTCTCCCATATAATAGAAAGCGCAACCAATTTGTTATTATATTCATAGCATGCTACATGAAAGTGTTAAATTCCTTAATTTCTGCGATTACCATAAATTTTATAGCATGCTACAAAATATTTCACTGCAGTACTGTAGTTCAAACAACATGTCAAATACCAACGAACATTGGCACTGTTCACAAAATACACATTTATTGTACACACACACTTCACTTCGGTAACTTGGTATAAATTATAAAAAAAGACTCACCATTTGTCTCAAAATCCTTTCATTGTTTAGTAGAATTCAAAACAGCATTTTTTTTATAATTTGCGCTCACTCCTAGCACCTAAGGGAGACAAATTCATTCCGCAGCTATGTATAAAATTTGGTCTGAATGGAAAATTGACACTGGCACTATTTATGGTTACAAGTATTATGCCGCAACAACTGGTGAGGGGTTGTAAATATTACCTGAAAATGAGAAAAAAGGAATTAGAAAATTTAGAATTAAAAATAGAAATTGTTAAAATCAGTAACAGAAGGATGCCCTAAAAAATACCTATATAAAATAATAAAAAATATTTATAAATGTTGGACATGTCCCACAAGAACTAATAAACAAGAAAAACACACATGTACACATATCTCAGTCAAATATAGTACTTTTCTAAAGACGATAATTGGATTCCCGAAACACTTACCTCCATCAATAAATATCCATGTAACTCCATCAGTGTTTTGATGCCAATGCACCACACAAATTCAATATGAATTTCATCATTAAATGTTTGCGACCATCTGTTACCCCTTTGATGTAGTCATCCGAATCACATCACCATTCAATTTCGCGCCAATCTAATGACCAGCGGGTGACTATCCAAACAATAAAAAACCAAATAAGAATCGGTATTCAGGAAAATCAAAGAATATATATCACCGTTTACCTTTTCCTTGGTCACAATAAAACCGTGTCAAACCACTTTGCCGTTTAAAAACGCAATTTTTATTGTCCTGAATAACATATGTATTATTTGTATCCCGACCTATAATTCCAATTAGTCCCTTAAACAAAAGAATGCCTGAAAAAAAAATAAAATAAAAAAATTAAAAATTGAAACAATATTGCTTATAAAAAAGGTCTGTACTCACCCACAAAATCATGCCTTCAAACATGTTGGTATACACCGAGCAGTTTGTTGAAAATGCCACACACACGTATGTACATACAAAAAGATACCGCAATGGCACCATTGAGGTATTTGCATGTATAACTGACGGCCATCAATGGTGTGAGTGAATGTTTAACGGCATTCATTTGTTTGCCGACACGCACGCAAAGCAATGCTGCACAATGTTGGAAACCCACGCCACTTTTGACGGTGGGCGCTCACTCATGTATATCACCAACGCCACATTTGCATTACACTCACACACATTCCAATTTCCAAAATAATTTTCTAGTTTTTCTGGAAAATAAAGGGGAAAAATTAATATGATTATTTCAATGATGTTAGATATGCAAATGCTTTCCTGCATCCTTTTGTTCCATGCCTGTCTCCATTTGTCCAATCCTCGTAGTCACCAAGATTTCCAGGGCTGTTCGCCCATTTTTATATTTTCTTCCCATTCAGTGAGAATATTCTTTATTCCAATTTATAAAAACAAGAACAAAATCATGCACATCCATCGTCCATCCATCGTTGCATGTGATTTTTTTTATTAAAGAACCCGCAGCAACTGTCCGATGCGATGTGTTTGCTAGCTGCCGGTCAAGAAAAAATGAGCCGGATACGGTAAGCTCCGAAGTGAGTTGCATATGAACAGTTGGCAAAACTGATAGCACAGTTAGTGGCGATAGTCACGTAAAGTGCTTCTATACAACTCTGGGAATGTGTAATAGGTTTGGGGGTACATCAAAACAAAATAAATAAATGTCGGAAAATTTGGCGAAAATATAGAAAGGAAGGAAAATGCTGCTTGGTTCTGGCCATATAAAAAGGGTCAATCTAGAAAATCGCCATAGTTATTGGTGTTAACTAAAAGTGTCAATTTTGAAAATTTTCCCCAAAATAATATAAAATCAAACCAAAAATAAAACGAATTATTTGCCATAATTTGTTGTAATTTTTATTTAATTTGGTGTTGTGGTGTATAAACGAGCTTGTGCGTGTACAAATATGTAAGTGTTATTTATTGTTTTGTGAATACATTGTTTTGTTATTGTGATTGTTAATTTTTGGTGTTGAAACGTTTAGTTCTTTTTCGTTTTAATCAAGTGAACGCCAAAATTAAACTACAAGACCGAAATAAATATACTGAACCCTCCAACTATCCTTGCGGAGGAGGTCAGCGAAAATTCTGGGGAAGAAGAAAGAAAGGCGGCAAAGCTCCATGTAAATCCTTGGACGGAATCCTTGTAACATCCTTTGGGAGCTTATTTTTTCGCCAAGGATCCTCCACAAGAAAATCAGCTTACAAATCCTGGTGCAGTCCTGTCAGGAAATAAGAAGAAATTTAACGAATAAATACTGTGGAAACCAGGTAAAATTGTTAAGATATATTCCTACCATAATCCAAGAAAATAGACCGGAGTCTTCAACATCCCCAAACATGATCATCGGAAAAGAGACAAAGAAAAAAGAAATATTAAAATCAATTTTAATAACAAAAATAATTACACCAAAACTTAAACAAAAACCGACCATACATATATGTAAAAAAAACACTATATATTAAATTTATGTTGTAATTATTAGTAGTTAGTATAGTTATTAAGAATTTCTTGTCACGTTCCATTGTCATGGTTGTATGTTGTGTTGTGTCGTTTTATTTTGTGTTTATTTTTTTACCTTTTTGGTCGACCCCTAGGGCTGACGGTGGTTGGGTTGAGAATTCCCCTGAAAGTGGTTGCCCCGATTGATTAGCTGGAATCCCACCGTAGCGCCGCAGTAGGCGGTATGCAACATGTTTTTTGTAGAAAGTTTTCAATATATTCGCAGGTACTCCATCAGGACCTGTGGAGCCACAATACTTTATTGACACTAAACCATTCAACACTTCATCTTCTGTTAGAAGAAAAGTGAGGAAATTGTTTATTTTATCAATATTAAAAGCATAATTAGAGTTTAATGTGAATGTAGAGTATCTACTTTGAAAAAAATCAGCAAACATGTCTGCTATTTCAGCCGTATCACCGGAATCTTTGCTACCATACTTCATACTACTGGGATATTCTCTAACTTTTCTTTTAGAATTAACAAATGTATAGCTTTTAGGATTTAGTAGAATGTTTCGTCTCATTTGGTCAGATGATTTGAATAGCATTTTAAATTTTCTGCATTGTATTTATGTCTAGGTTTAGAATAATTACTATAATTTAACAGTGTATTGGATTCTTAAACTTTAAGATATGGAGTAAAGCATGCTGGCCCTCGGTCCAAACTAACTTTCAAAACCGGGACTGACATTGATAAAGCATTATTTAACACATAATAAAAATATGAAACACACGAATCTAAGCCATTTTCAAATTTCCAATTAGTATAAGATAATGTGTGTAGCAATTGATTGAAGTTAGTCTTCGCAAAGTTTAATTTTCGAACATGTTTCCTCTGCAGAGTATTTTTTAAAGGGCTATCTGGCAGTTCTAAAGTTATACATAATGTGGGATGATGTTTATCTTCAGCTTCTACAAAGGGTGAACATCTACACAATGATATGTTTGGAAAGGAAGAAAAAACAAGATCAAGAATTCAGTTTTTGGTGTTTCTTACATTATTTATTTGAAGCAAACATCGATCATATAAATTGTCCCAAAATGTATCCATACCAGGTGACGAGGTTGTTGACAAAACTGGTACATAATCTATGTTATTCTCACCTGGAATCCATTTGATATGAGGCAAGTTAAAGTCATCAAGACAAATCAAATTTAGAGGTTTGTAAGTCTGAAACTTGTTTTAATAATTGAGTATGTATTAGGTTAATGTCTACTGCAGAATTTGGAGCAATATAAGAACATGCTATAACTATTATATTATTTAAATAATTTATTTTGACACAAAGAAATTCAACAATGGAATTTTCCGTAGTAATACGCTCTGAGGCAATGGAGTTGGGTACAGCTATAAGAACTCCCCCACCATTCTTATTTAATCTATCAGTTCTATATATTTGATATTAATCAGACAAAGCTTCCGTATCACGGGTATCTGGTTTTAACCAGGTTTCCGTGAACACAAGAATTTTGAAATCACAACCAACAGAATTCAAATGACCGTGTTTAAGTTTAGTGTTAAGGCCTCTAACATTTTGGTAAATGGTTCATTAGTTTTTTGACATAGGTGATACAGTGGGAATAAATTTACTGGGTTATTTCGTTCCCTATACACAAATTCCTTTACCAATACGCCATTAGGCCAAAATGACCTATCTTTAAATAAATAAAGTCGACGGGACAATAATTTTGAAAGACGACATGTCTCGTTTAACCGAAAATTTAAATTTTAAAATTTTATAATCGGTATTAGCAAGATTAGGTTTTTTAGAGTGTATATCATTATTAATGTTTTCCACTGTAGTATTACAATGAAGTCTTCAAATAAATATACTTCTTCTCCTTCGGCAATCGCGTTTTCGATATGAAGCTCTCACCGTACATCACTAGTTTCGATACATAGGTATCGAATATCGAAATAAATAACTGACACAAAGTTTGAAATTTCTAGCTAATAAGCTTATTTAAATATAGATGTTTCTGTAATATTTCAATTCCATTTCGTAAGTATTTCGTGTATAAAACTTTTTAAATTTTTAAGACAATATTATTAAAAAGTAGTTAACTACGATGTGTATTATTATAGAAATATTTAAAAATATAATGTTTTTACAAAACTGATCGAAAAAAATGAAAAAAAAAACTATAAAAAGTACATTCGGGGTACATTCGGCATTTTAAAGTGGGGCACATTCGGCCATATACAGATTGTGCAATATTATTTCCTTAAAATGTTTTTGATTTTATTTTTAAAAATAATCCTTTAATATGGTTCGAAATTGCATATATAAGATCAAACGTGCTTGTATTGACGAAAATGCGATAGAAAACCTCTATTTCTGATGGTGCGTGCGACCTTGAGATGTAAACGTCCGCCGCTAGAAAATAAAGTCCTATAATTCAAACATTGTGTGACGTATTAAAACCAAATAGAGCCTTTAGAGGATCAGAATTTCAACCAGACTGATAGCGATGACAATTACCCGGCTATGACTATGGTGCCGAATGTGCCCCATCAAATGCCGAAGCTACCCCGGGTTGGGGCACATTCGGCGAATTTGACTTTTTTACAAAACTGTAAAATTTTTTAACTAATACTATTTTTTTATATCTTTTTGGTACAATTTTTTATAATTAAGTGTCAGAGGACAATTTAATTCTGTTCGCCTAAAAATATGCTACAAAACGTATTTACTAGTAGGTTAAGATACAAAGCAAGAAGACAGAGCAAACACAACAGCGAACGTCAGCGTAAGCAAAACAAAAATGTAAACAATCAGACAGTTCAGCCATATGAAGACAATATACAATTCACTTATCTTTTTAGTAACAACAGTATATGTTTGTATTTCACACTTCTCTAATACACCATATCACAATTAAGATTTGTTGAATAAAATATATTAAAAATCACAATGCTATTAAACAAAAATTAATGAAATTTCTAAACACTGTTTGACACAAAGAAAAAAACGTCTGTATGCTACAAGAGTTTCCATTTCTGCTCTTGAGTTGATCGGCAGAGACTTTTATTGGCCAGGACTAGTTCACGAGGTCCGAAAATGTATTCGTTCGTGTGAAATTTGCAAAACGGTTAAGTCCCCGAATTTTATAATGAAGCCCAGTATGGGTTGTCAAATAGAAGTGTTTCGCCTATTTCAAAGAATGTATAACGACCTGCTAGGACCTTATCCTCGTAGCAAGCAAGGATATATTGCCTTATTGATAGTTCTGGATCATTTGACCAAATTCCATTATGACAACCAATATTTTCCATATGTTTGCCTGAAACGATCGTGTGTGATAACGGCTCTCAATTTAAGTCAAATGAATTTACCGCCTTCCTAACCTCTTTTGCATTTCCCACACATACACGGCTTTATACTCTCCACAGGCAAATATTTCAGAAAGAGTGATCCGTTCGATAGCAGGAATCTATAGTTATCTTAAAAATTACCTCAGCGCAATTAGTTGTTCCTTAAGAAATACATATCACCAAGCTATAATATGTTCGCCGTATCAAGCCGTGTTTGGCTTGAATATGATTACGCATGGAACTTCGTACAAACTGCTCAGAAATTTTGAAGCATTAAATGAACCAAACCCTCAAGTTCATAGAGATGACGAGATTCAGATTTTAAGAAGAAATTTAAAGCATCATTTACGTACATCGTATGAGTCTAATCGGCATCAATATAACCTTCGGCGGAATTTGATAATTAAGGCAAAGGTTGGAAGTCACTATATGGTACTGCAGGATGTTGATAGTAATAAAAAAGGCACATATCATGCAAAGGATATTCGTCCTTAAATAGTGTATGCTCCTCCTAATACTTTTGCATATAATCCAATTGGTTTGTAATATAAGTTTACATTTAACGATACAGCACATCTTACACTTCGTGCCTAGCACATTTATTTCGATAACTAAATCCAAGTTAAACTATGTTTGTGTGTGTATTTTTTCGCATAGTTTATGTTTCATCGCGAAATGCAAGAGGTTTGCTTCTTAAGCGTAATTTCATTGGTCGTTCTTTCTCATCGATCCACCGTTCTAAGAACTCAGCAAACATACAAATTTAGAACTAATAAAGGCTTCTAATAAACTATAAAAATTTGGGAAATTTAATAAATCATATTTCTCAAAAATATAAAGTAATTTTTTGCTGAGGATAACGTAAATATTGTGGTAAATATTAAAAATGTTAATTTATTAAAAAGCGCAATAATTGAATTAAATGTGATTAATATCAGAAATTGCTGATCTGCTTCCACGTAGTACTTGACATAAAATTCTTCAAAATCCAATTGTATAATAGCAACGAATTCGTAAAAGGTAAATTAGCCTGAATTATCAATTCTTATTTTAAGAAATTTATTTTTTTCAGAGAATACCTCACTTTTGTGCTTGGGGCTCCACGGAACCACCCTATAGATCACTGCACACCTCACTCCTCCGCGCGTTTAGAATTTGATACCATATCTCCTAATTCGAAATAAGTAGTTAATTGTGAGATTGCATGACATCTATAATAGACTGGGAATAGAACAGTGATATATACTTGCTAAGCTGCACGAACATCTATACAAAAACATCCGGAACGTTTGCTTTAAAATATGGGAATGGCTGAAACCATAGGTGGGGAGGGTACGCAGCACCCAAAGTGGGATATTTTGTCATCTATACATATTTATTCGAGGTTTTGTTATCAAGTATTATATTTTAGGGAGTCTATACATTTATTGTATGGACATAACACTTTGGAGTTGTGTGAGCAAAAACCACCCCAACCCGGTTGATAGCTAGCTCAGTCAATGGCCCCCGCCTCGCTCCGAAACCTCAAGACAATTTAAGATTACATTTTTAGAATTTGTGAGTGGTACATTACACAGCAACCATCGCATAAACAGTCCATTATTAATTTTTAATGTAATACGTAACAGTTAATTGTTACTGTCTAAAAGTATGCTAGGAATTTGGTTTTAATAAGTAGAAGCACTATAAGAAACAAGTGAAAAAGATTTAAGTTCGGCCGGGCCGAACTTTGGATACCCTCCACCATAGATGGAAAATGGTGGAGGGTATATATGACAGGTACTTGAAATAAAAATATAGGGAACGAAAAGTGACCTTTCTACAAACTGATTATGTAAGCCATAATGTAGACCAAATATAAATTTCAGCAATTTTTAATGGATATTTACACTCTCAGCCTTATGGCTAATAAGAGTGTATAAACTTTCATACAGTGAAAATTTGCCTAATCGAAATATTAGTTCCAGACCCTTATTTCTTTGGACCAAATCAGTTTCAAAAAAAAATTTTGATTTCATCCAAACTTTGCCTATCTTATTATTTCTTCCAAACTTAGTTCAAGTTCGAAGGTGGGAAATATGGTTCACTCCTTCTGGTACGTCCAACACAGGAGCTAGCTCTAGACCTAAATCCGGGCTATAGTTCATTATGGAACCTTAAGTTCTAGTTTTGATCTCGATATCCTCCGCAGATGAAATGGTTACAACATGGTCTTAAAACCAAACTCAATACGCGGAACAAATCACATAACTATTTTAATATCAAAAACGGGGGCAAATATTATTAATTTTTTGTAGGGAGGTTTGTTACCATAAACGACTACAAAATACCAAATTGCAAATTGGGGGTACCCTTATATGGGGGCTACCCGAAAAAATTACCTATATTCATAATTTTTTGTGGAGAGATTTGGAACCTATTAAGAACTCAAAATATTAAATTACTGCCAATTCGGTGAAAAAATACGACCAAGACCCCCAAAGTACTGAAAATTAAGAGGTACCATTATATGGGGGCTTCCAGAAAAAGTGGACATACTCTCACCTACTATAGCAGACATAGTTTTAGATAACCTAATTGACGAAACTATAGCAGAATTAAAACATAAAGACTCTAATAACAAATACATAGCAAAATACTTAGATATTTGAGCGATAATAACTTCGGACGATGCAGTTTAAATCTTAACATACTTAATAAATACTACAACCATACATAGATGTAAAACTACAGCGAAAGAAGGACAAATTATATCTGATTGTACACCAAAGAAATTTCCCCGTCAGCATTATAAATTACAACGCTACTCAACCAAATTACAAATACTAAATAGAACCAAGAACTTAATTTACAGGATTTAACTTATCAACCACGATACATACAAAATAAAAACAGTAATATCATGACTAACATATTAAAAATTGAGTTTTTAAGTCGATGTTTTTCGTTTTTAAATGTGGAAATCTATGTAAGCTCGTCTTAAAAATTATGTTCTAAGTAAAATTAATTATTTACTGAATTATTTATTATAATGGATTTTAAATAAAATGTAATAGTTGTTGCGATTTACATAGACGAATCCCCCTGAAAATGTCCCCAAAAAAGTGACGAAACGTCGGTAGAATGTAATAAAAAGTGGAAATTTTCAATTTAGCCTAAAACAAAACTACAAACGTAATGGCGGATAGCCAGACGTGAAAGAAATTTAAAACTAGTAAATTTACATTTAACCGATAACATCAGTGTAAACTATGGAGCAGCAATATCATAAACAAATCTGTGATATTAGTTTTTAAGTCGATGCTTTTAGTTTTTCTTAATGTGAAAAATGTTTGTAAGATCTCTTTAAAATAATATTGTAAGGAAAAATAAATATTTATTGTAATGTAAAATGGATTTTAAATAAATATAATATTAAGTGATTATTTATACTCTTTCTAAGTTTTGCAATGAAAAGGAAAGCCAGGAGAAGAAACTAAGTACCCACAATTATGCGACGCGTTTCGCCGTTAGTTAAGCGGCTCATCAGGCATATTGGTCATGTACTTATTTCGTCCTGATACGAAACTTGCTTATGCGAATTAAATTCAAATTTGTCAAGGTTCGACATTTGTCTTCATTCTAGGAACAGTATTTTTCAATGCAGATTTTTGTTGTAGCGATGGATAATTAATAAGACGCTGATACTGCCCGTGCTATTATATGGATCAGAAGCATGGGTACTTGCGCAAGCAGATGAGGCAGCTCTTGGGGTTTTTGAAAGAAAAATTCTCCGAAAGATCTGCGTCGACGGTGAATATCGGCGTCGAATGACCTACGAGCTTTACAATATATACGCGGACATCGACATAGTCAGTCGTATTGAGCTGCGTCGACTACAATGGCTAGGCCATGTTGTGCGAATTAATGAGAATGCCCCAGCTCAAAAGGCATATAAAAGCGAGCCTACTGGTTCCCGTAGAAGGGGAAGGCCACGAATTAGATGGAAAGACCAAGTAGAAAACAACATCTTGGAACGTGGTCTTCCAAATTGGTGGATTTCGCACAAGACCGACGCGCTATGAAATCTTTTTTAAGCTCGGCTTATGGAACAACCGTTCTGTAAAAAGCCAGCTAAGTAAGTAGGTGGATAATTAATCCACACACCTACAATTGCGTTCATGGTATACACATGTTATTGCGCAATCATTTTTGGAATTGTGTTGGTGGTTCAGAACGTTAAGTGGTCTGGTAACATTTGTGTTGATCTTAGGGCCGAAGTACGAGCCTTAGCCGTGCTCAGCTGAATTAATTCTTGTTAAGGACAGTGATCATTTGAAAGTGACTATTGTAATCTTTCGAGTCGAGCTTATTGATCTAAGTTTTGCAAGGAAATTGAAAGCCAGGAGCCTTTTGATTTTTTGTCGCTATTTATTGTTGATTGGCCTGCTGTTGACACTTTTTGGCTTTATTGCCCTCTTTTGCAGTTTCTTTACTTCCTGTTGGAGCGAATGCAAAAGGAAAAGATGTCATTTAAGGCAAGATATATTAGCCAGAGCCGTAGTTTTGAAACACATTACATTCTACTAACAACCACCGACCGGAAGTACACACAATTTAACAATTAGGCGAGAAATGATACTTGTTGAAGTCTTCAAATCAACTACTCTTATGTGGTCATCGCACCTTTGTATACTCGTCCCATTTTCGAGTCATTCGGTGGGAGAAGTTCATATTTTATCACAATCATGTCGTTTTCTTTCATAATCCGTTGGGGATACTGCCATTTATAACTCGTGTGCAGTTCTTGGACGTATTCAGTTTTCCATCTCTTTGTAAACATATGATGAAGAGCTTTAACCTTTTCACACCGATTTATCAGTGATAAATCTTCCCTTGGTAATTCTTTCAATTCTGATCAAAATTTTCGAAAATTCCTCAAAATTTAAGTTTCTATCTTTCATTTTTTTACTCCCGCTTCCCACAATTCTCCCATGTGGGAAAAATCTCCATTCAAAGCCATTAACTATATATTTTTCACACACGTCTTTGGAGCAATTTTAAGAAATTCTTAGTATAACATTCGCTGCTACAAAAATGGTTTCATTATCAGACGTTAAACACCCTCGTCTACCTATAAATCTATCAAATAATGCAAGAAATGCATTGACAATGTTGAACAACCTTCTTTCCCGATCTGCTGGATTACATTTCGTAGAGGCGTGTCTTCATTCACCATTTTGAAATATTAATGCTGTTCTGTTTGCAAAATATGTATTCCAAGTGGATGGGTGTTTTTGCAACCATGCTAATACTATTGTGAAATCTGTCCACAAATGAACAGAATAATTGTCAATATTTAATTTAGAGACGACATATTTTACCAACGATGAGAGTAATACTGCACCACCTAACTCCAATCATGGTAAATCCATGTAACTCTATGCAACATAGAGTTACATGCATTTTGCTCCAATATGGAGCAATTACTGCCTCTAGGTAGTAATTGCTCCATATTGGTATTTGAATAGAATCAATATGTGAAAATTGATCTACAAAATTCATCATTTAATAAATCCTCGGATCGAACATTTGTAAGCAAACTCGGATGATTTGTCGTTATCTTCTTCAACGGAAATCCTGGCGAATTTAGTGTATCAATTAGTTGCTTTTGCGCCCCTAGCGCCGAAGCAATGGCATGACCTCCAGTCAATACATCATCAACATTTATTATTATTTTAGTTGCAATTGTACTTTTTTCTTTTGACTCTTCTGCCAATTGCAACAATGTGCGAATAGCCACATAAGGTGCACAATTTATACCAAAAGTGACTGTGCATAACTCATAGTCTTTAATTTCTGTATGAACATATTCTCTGAACAATATCAGAAGGATGCACAAATATCTGTCGGTACATTTTCTCAATGTCACCGTTAAATACATACTTATGCAAGTGCTAATTCAATAATACAGCCACTAGATCATTTCGCAATATTGGCCCTTTATGCAACCCATCATTTAAGGTATACGGGCTTTTCGTTTTACTCGATTCATTAAAGGCCACTTTAGGTTTTGTGCTAGTGCTAGTAAAAAATACAAATAATATTTTCCATCATAAATAATTTCTCTTGTACTTGCGGATTAATATGACCTAATGACAAGTACTCATTCAAAGTACAAGTACTCATTCATTTATCTATTTTTTCTTTATTTTGCTTCCATATGCTCATATTGATTCTTTGTTTCATTTTTGAATTCCAATTTTAATATTAACTTTCCATAAGCTCGACGGTAAGTCATATTGGCGTAAAATTCTTCGCAATATTTATCTGATTCCGTGGCAATTGGAACATTACCAATTTCTTCCTGTTCCCAAAATTTCTTTTACTTTTCTTTTACTCTGAACTAATATCATCTTCAGTTTTTTTTTGCCTCTATTATAACCGTGCAAAGTTCATTTGCTGATATTGGTCCATAATTGTACCAACCATAAATCGAGCTTTGAGCTACCATATTTCCCAAAATATTCTTCTTTACACCATTAATTATTATATTTGGGATTACGTCACTACCAATTAGCATGTCGATTTGTGCTGAAACCATAAAACCTGGGTCAGCTAATTTTAGGTTTTTAATGCTTCCCAAATCTGATATAGAAATCATTTGAGTTGGTACAATTAATGCTTCTGTACAATTCGGTTTGAAATTCGACAGTATTTGTTTCTGAACACAACGTCAGAATACACTTTTATTCGAATTTGCAAGAACTGTTTCACTAAGTCCATTTATTCTGAAACTTGCATTTTCTGTTCTAATTCCAATTTGTTTCACGTTTTTTTATTAGTAATGAATGTCCGTTTTGATGTTGAGTCAATAAGCGTTCTGACTGTAAATATTTCCCCAGAATATCTATTTTAACTAATGCTGTAGGCAGCATGGCATTTCATCAATAATATTTTCAGTTTTAGTGAGGTTATTTGTTTCTCGACCATTAAATGAATGAAATCATGCTTGCTGTATAGATTTTACTTGTATGGTGGTTGGTAAATGCAGTTTGGATTGATACTTTTTCTTACAAATCATGCATCTCTGAACGCTGACGCATTCTTGAGACATATGTCCGGTTATCAGACAGTTATTACACAACCCTTTCCCTCTGACAAATTAAATTCTCTGATTGACATTCATACTATTGAATCCGATTATAACATTTCACTATTTCGAGTTAAGATAAATTTTACAAATAAAAGAAGGTATACGGCGTCAACACTGGCCATATTTTTCACCCTTAACTGTCAAAAACTATATATAGAATATATAGCAAACATATATATTTCTATAACGGCAATCTGAAAACTAATTAGCAATTTGTTTAAAAATGAAATATACCTATAACTGGGCGGAAACCACTAAATTTCTATGCCAAATCTAAAATTTTTCGAGTTATATACTGATTTCAATATAAAAATCAAAAGGACAGTTGGACATGAACAAAATGATATTGTAATTAAGAATCCTTGAAGAAGGGACAAATAAGATAATGTAAAAACGTTGGAGCAATAACAAAACATGATTTCCTATTAAAAAAATCATTTGGTAGAATAAGTTCTATTCTTATAGCAGTTCCTCCACCTTCGTCTACGGCCTTCATTGTCCCTCCATCGTCTTTCGTAGGCAGTTTTCCCCCACTCTTCATTAACAGGAGTTTTCTTTTCAAGATGATGCTCATTCGAATTCTTTACATATTCGACTTCTTTGAGCCTTCTTCTTTGTTTTCCGTTTTATCTATAGCATCTTTTGTTTTTGTGTATGTTTTCCTAAGCATCACCATTTCTCCAACATGAGATAGCTTACCTGGGTTTCTAAATCTGGAGAAGTGATTGGTGAACTGCATTCCTTTTTAACCCCAAACGTTACTTGTTCCTTGGTTTCTACATCCAGGGGGACAACATCGCAATTTTCTTCATCATTCAGGAGATCTTATTCTTGTCCCCGCTTTACACGATCCATTCCATCACCTTCCTTTTTCTTAAACTGCTGAGTTTCTTTTGGTTTCTGCTTTACGTATAATTCTGGTTATATTTCCTGTATTTCCTACAGTGGTCTTCCTACCACTGAACTTTCACTAACCAACACCAGTGGACTGTATCCATTTTTACTGTTTGAATGTATATTCCATGCAACCGCTATACTCCCGCTTGATGTAATCCACTTCCTTCAAAATGTGTGTAAAAGCAATAGGGCTGCTACAACAACTTCCTTCAGAATGGGTTCACACCTTCGATTCATCTGCTTCAATACTGAATTTATTTCTTTATCCTTGATTTAGAGTGCAAGTTGCTTCAGCCAATTTGTCTTTAATAATATTTACCCATTCCTATAGTAGAGCTTCTGGCCGGAAGGGTATTTTTATACCCTCCACCATAGTATGGAGGGTAATTAATTTCGTCATTCCGTTTGTAACTCATCGAAATATTCATTTCCGAACCTATAAAGTATATATATTCCTGTTCAGGGTAAAATTCAAAGACGATATAGCCATATCCATCCGTCTGTTGTAATCACGCTATCTTCCGAAGAAATTGAGAAATTTTGCATAGGTTTGTCTGCAGGCAGGTCAAGTTCGAAGATGGGATATCCACTTACTTCAAAATTTTGCGGTTCTTGAGTTTTTTCAACCTAATTCGCTGAAATTTGGTACATTGGGTTCCTATTGCATATTAAATGTGTCCACAAAAAATTATGAATATAGGTCGAATTTTTCTGGTAGCCCCCATATAACGGTACGTCCCAATTTTCAATATTTTTGGGGGTTTGATCGTATTTTTCCACCGAATTGGCTGTAATTTAGAAATTTGAATTCTTAATATGTTCCAAATCTCTCCACAAAAGATTACGAATATAGTCAATTTTTTCGGATTGCCCCCATATAGAGGTACCCCCAATTTTCGGTATTTTGGGGTTCTTGAGCGCGTTTTTCAACCGAATTCGCTGTAATTTGGTATTTTTAGTCGTCTGTTGTAATCACGCTATCTTCCGAAGAAATTGAGAAATTTTGCATAGGTTTGTCTGCAGGCAGGTCAAGTTCGAAGATGGGATATCCACTTCCTTCAAAATTTTGCGGTTCTTGAGTTTTTTCAACCGAATTCACTGAAATTTGGAACATTGGGTTCCTATTGTATATTAAATGTGTCCACAAAAAATTACGAATATAGGTCGAGTTTTTCTGGTAGCCCCCATATAACGGTACGTCCCAATTTTCAATATTTTTGGGGGTTTGGTCGTATTTTTCCACCGTATTGGCTGTAATTTAGAAATTTGAGTTCTTAATATGTTCCAAATCTCTCCACAAAAGATTACGAATACAGTATATTTTTTCGGATTGCCCCATATAGAGGTACCCCCAATTTTCGGTATTTTGGGGTTCTTGAGCGCGTTTTTCAACCGAATTCGTAATTTGGTATTTTTAGTCGCATATAGTATCAAATCTTCCTACCAAAAGTTATTAAGATTCGGCCCCTTTTAGGGGTAGTTCCAATTTAACCCCCTTTTTGTATTAAATAGGTTAGTTGATTAGTTCCGTGTGTTGGAGTTGTCCCCATGTAGGCGTATTCTACCATAGTATAGGTGATAGTCGTTACTCAAAATAGTGAGTTTTACCCCACAAATAAGGGTTAAAATAGTTAGCTAATTAGTTCCGTGTGTTGGAGTTGTCCCCATATAGGCGTATTTGAGGATATTTTGAGGATTGTATATTCTACTATGTGTTATTAGTATCATTCCACGCTTTGGGATTTTCATTAAAAAATGCGGAAATTTGAATTTGGCTTACACAATGGTTTACATAAACCGGTTTGTAGAATTATCGGTATAGGTTCTGGTTAGAAACATAATAAAAGAAACAGCACAAAGCTGTCGTCCGAATTTCTATCGGCGGACAGATTTTTATATCCAGCATTAGAGTACGGTTACAAAAAGACCAAAGCTGGTGGTCATTTTTTGCCGACGGCTTTAGAAACATGTGCGGCATTGTGAAAATACCCACATAAACAATGCAATTTTCGCACACCAACACACATATAAGATAATGTAAAAACGTTGGAGCAATAACAAAACATGATTTCCTATTAAAAAAAATCATTTGGTAGAATAAGTTCTATTCTTATAGCAGTTCCTCCTCCATCGTCTTTCGTAGGCAGTTTTCCCTCCACTCTTCATTAACAGGAGATTTCTTTTCAAGATGATGCTCATTCGAATTCTTTACATATTCGACTTCTTTGAGCCTTCTTCTTTGTTTTCCGTTTTATCTATAGCATCTTTTGTTTTTGTGTATGTTTTCCTAAGCATCACCATTTCTCCAACATGAGATAGCTTACCTGGGTTTCTAAATCTGGAGAAGTGATTGGTGAACTGCATTCCTTTTTAACCTCAAACGTTACTTGTTCCTTGGTTTCTACATCCAGGGGGACAACATCGCAATTTTCTTCATCATTCAGGAGATCTTATTCTTGTCCCCGCTTTACACGATCCATTCCATCACCTTCCTTTTTCTTAAACTGCTGAGTTTCTTCTGGTTTCTGCTTTACGTATAATTCTGGTTATATTTCCTGTATTTCCTACAGTGGTCTTCCTACCACTGAACTTTCACTAACCAACACCAGTGGACTGTATCCATTTTTACTGTTTGAATGTATATTCCATGCAACCGCTATACTCCCGCTTGATGTAATCCACTTCCTTCAAAATGTGTGTAAACGCAATAGGGCTGCTACAACAACTTCCTTCAGAATGGGTTCACACCTTCGATTCATCTGCTTCAATACTGAATTTATTTCTTTATCCTTGATTTAGAGTGCAAGTTGCTTCAGTTCAGCCAATTTGTCTTTAATAATATTTACCCATTCCTATAGTAGAGCTTCTGGCCGGAAGGGTATTTTTATACCCTCCACCATAGTATAGAGGGTAATTAATTTCGTCATTCCGTTTGTAACTCATCGAAATATTCATTTCCGAACCTATAAAGTATATATATTCCTGTTCAGGGTAAAATTCAAAGACGATATAGCCATATCCATCCGTCTGTTGTAATCACGCTATCTTCCGAAGAAATTGAGAAATTTTGCATAGGTTTGTCTGCAGGCAGGTCAAGTTCGAAGATGGGATATCCACTTCCTTCAAAATTTTGCGGTTCTTGAGTTTTTTCAACCTAATTCGCTGAAATTTGGTACATTGGGTTCCTATTGCATATTAAATGTGTCCACAAAATATGAATATAGGTCGAATTTTTCTGGTAGCCCCCATATAACGGTACGTCCCAATTTTCAATATTTTTGGGGGTTTGATCGTATTTTTCCACCGAATTGGCTGTAATTTAGAAATTTGAATTCTTAATATGTTCCAAATCTCTCCACAAAAGATTACGAATATAGTCAATTTTTTCGGATTGCCCCCATATAGAGGTACCCCCAATTTTCGGTATTTTGGGGTTCTTGAGCGCGTTTTTCAACCGAATTCGCTGTAATTTGGTATTTTTAGTCGTCTGTTGTAATCACGCTATCTTCCGAAGAAATTGAGAAATTTTGCATAGGTTTGTCTGCAGGCAGGTCAAGTTCGAAGATGGGATATCCACTTCCTTAAAATTTTGCGGTTCTTGAGTTTTTTCAACCGAATTCACTGAAATTTGGAACATTGGGTTCCTATTGTATATTAAATGTGTCCACAAAAAATTACGAATATAGGTCGAGTTTTTCTATAACGGTACGTCCCAATTTTCAATATTTTTGGGGGTTTGGTCGTATTTTTCCACCGAATTGGCTGTAATTTAGAAATTTGAGTTCTTAATATGTTCCAAATCTCTCCACAAAAGATTACGAATACAGTACATTTTTTCGTGTTGCCCCATATAGAGGTACCACCAATTTTCGGTATTTTGGGGTTCTTGAGCGCGTTTTTCAACCGAATTCGTAATTTGGTATTTTTAGTCGCATATAGTATCAAATCTTCCTACCAAAAGTTATTAAGATTCGGCCCCTTTTAGGGGTAGTTCCAATTTAACCCCCTTTTTGTATTAAATAGGTTAGTTGATTAGTTCCGTGTGTTGGAGTTGTCCCCATGTAGGCGTATTCTACCATAGTATAGGTGATAGTCGTTACTCAAAATAGTGAGTTTTACCCCACAAATAAGGGTTAAAATAGTTAGCTAATTAGTTCCGTGTGTTGGAGTTGTCCCCATATAGGCGTATTTGAGGATATTTTGAGGATTGTATATTCTACTATGTGTTATTAGTATCATTCCACGCTTTGGGATTTTCATTAAAAAATGCGGAAATTTGAATTTGGCTTACACAATGGTTTACATAAACCGGTTTGTAGAATTATCGGTATAGGTTCTGGTTAGAAACATAATAAAAGAAACAGCACAAAGATGTCGTCCGAATTTCTATCGGCGGACAGATTTTTATATCCAGCATTAGAGTACGGTTACAAAAAGACCAAAGCTGGTGGTCATTTTTTGCCGACGGCTTTAGAAACATGTGCGGCATTGTGAAAATACCCACATAAACAATGCAATTTTCGCACACCAACACACATATATTTATATAGCCACCGGTAAATAATTAAGAATCCTTGAAGAAGGGACAAATAAGATAATGTAAAAACGTTGGAGCAATAACAAAACATGATTTCCTATTAAAAAAATCATTTGGTAGAATAAGTTCTATTCTTATAGCAGTTCCTCCACCTTCGTCTACGGCCTTCATTGTCCCTCCATCGTCTTTCGTAGGCAGTTTTCCCCCCACTCTTCATTAACAGGAGTTTTCTTTTCAAGATGATGCTCATTCGAATTCTTTACATATTCGACTTCTTTGAGCCTTCTTCTTTGTTTTCCGTTTTATCTATAGCATCTTTTGTTTTTGTGTATGTTTTCCTAAGCATCACCATTTCTCCAACATGAGATAGCTTACCTGGGTTTCTAAATCTGGAGAAGTGATTGGTGAACTGCATTCCTTTTTAACCCCAAACGTTACTTGTTCCTTGGTTTCTACATCCAGGGGGACAACATCGCAATTTTCTTCATCATTCAGGAGATCTTATTCTTGTCCCCGCTTTACACGATCCATTCCATCACCTTCCTTTTTCTTAAACTGCTGAGTTTCTTCTGGTTTCTGCTTTACGTATAATTCTGGTTATATTTCCTGTATTTCCTACAGTGGTCTTCCTTTCACTAACCAACACCAGTGGACTGTATCCATTTTTACTGTTTGAATGTATATTCCATGCAACCGCTATACTCCCGCTTGATGTAATCCACTTCCTTCAAAATGTGTGTAAAAGCAATAGGGCTGCTACAACAACTTCCTTCAGAATGGGTTCACACCTTCGATTCATCTGCTTCAATACTGAATTTATTTCTTTATCCTTGATTTAGAGTGCAAGTTGCTTCAGTTCAGCCAATTTGTCTTTAATAATATTTACCCATTCCTATAGTAGAGCTTCTGGCCGGAAGGGTATTTTTATACCCTCCACCATAGTATGGAGGGTAATTAATTTCGTCATTCCGTTTGTAACTCATCGAAATATTCATTTCCGAACCTATAAAGTATATATATTCCTGTTCAGGGTAAAATTCAAAGACGATATAGCCATATCCATCCGTCTGTTGTAATCACGCTATCTTCCGAAGAAATTGAGAAATTTTGCATAGGTTTGTCTGCAGGCAGGTCAAGTTCGAAGATGGGATATCCACTTCCTTCAAAATTTTGCGGTTCTTGAGTTTTTTCAACCTAATTCGCTGAAATTTGGTACATTGGGTTCCTATTGCATATTAAATGTGTCCACAAAAAATTATGAATATAGGTCGAATTTTTCTGGTAGCCCCCATATAACGGTACGTCCCAATTTTCAATATTTTTGGGGGTTTGATCGTATTTTTCCACCGAATTGGCTGTAATTTAGAAATTTGAATTCTTAATATGTTCCAAATCTCTCCACAAAAGATTACGAATATAGTCAATTTTTTCGGATTGCCCCCATATAGAGGTACCCCCAATTTTCGGTATTTTGGGGTTCTTGAGCGCGTTTTTCAACCGAATTCGCTGTAATTTGGTATTTTTAGTCGTCTGTTGTAATCACGCTATCTTCCGAAGAAATTGAGAAATTTTGCATAGGTTTGTCTGCAGGCAGGTCAAGTTCGAAGATGGGATATCCACTTCCTTCAAAATTTTGCGGTTCTTGAGTTTTTTCAACCGAATTCACTGAAATTTGGAACATTGGGTTCCTATTGTATATTAAATGTGTCCACAAAAAATTACGAATATAGGTCGAGTTTTTCTATAACGGTACGTCCCAATTTTCAATATTTTTGGGGGTTTGGTCGTATTTTTCCACCGAATTGGCTGTAATTTAGAAATTTGAGTTCTTAATATGTTCCAAATCTCTCCACAAAAGATTACGAATACAGTACATTTTTTCGGATTGCCCCCATATAGAGGTACCCCCAATTTTCGGTATTTTGGGGTTCTTGAGCGCGTTTTTCAACCGAATTCGTAACTTGGTATTTTTAGTCGCATATAGTATCAAATCTTCCTACCAAAAGTTATTAAGATTCGGCCCCTTTTAGGGGTAGTTCCAATTTAACCCCCTTTTTGTATTAAATAGGTTAGTTGATTAGTTCCGTGTGTTGGAGTTGTCCCCATGTAGGCGTATTCTACCATAGTATAGGTGATAGTCGTTACTCAAAATAGTGAGTTTTACCCCACAAATAAGGGTTAAAATAGTTAGCTAATTAGTTCCGTGTGTTGGAGTTGTCCCCATATAGGCGTATTTGAGGATATTTTGAGGATTGTATATTCTACTATGTGTTATTAGTATCATTCCACGCTTTGGGATTTTCATTAAAAAATGCGGAAATTTGAATTTGGCTTACACAATGGTTTACATAAACCGGTTTGTAGAATTATCGGTATAGGTTCTGGTTAGAAACATAATAAAAGAAACAGCACAAAGCTGTCGTCCGAATTTCTATCGGCGGACAGATTTTTATATCCAGCATTAGAGTACGGTTACAAAAAGACCAAAGCTGGTGGTCATTTTTTGCCGACGGCTTTAGAAACATGTGCGGCATTGTGAAAATACCCACATAAACAATGCAATTTTCGCATACCAACACACATATATGTATATAGCCACCGGTAAATTCCAATGCTGGATTCCAGAAAATAGGCATTGTTACAGCTCAAACTGGTTTGCTGTGACAATGCAAATTTGGTGAAGTTCAGTTTTGTGACGGTTTTTCAAGTGATCGCAACAAAGTGATCCCTCCCTCCCGTACCAAGTGTAATAAATGTGAAAGTGATAATCACTAACAATTTAAAATCTGTACAGTTTAGCGAACTGTACGTCATTTTTAGAGTCAGGTAGTCAGATGGAAATAGTTGTTTTCTAAAGATTTCTATTTTTAATGCAGATGATAAAATACGTTATTTATGACTCTCACGCAGTGTGTGTGTGCAGGTCTCAAGTGGAACGTCAATAGTGCGTTGGTAAATAGAGATAAGGGTTGCTGCACACAGCGCGTTAATGGGCCACAGCATAAGAATGCATTTTACATAATTTGTTGTCTGTGTGTATTTTTTGGGTGATCGTAAATAAAGACCATAAATGTGTCCAAACCCAAATCTATTCACACATTCAATATATGTATTTGAAATGCATTGTAGTTCTATGTATTATTAGGTTTAGAGTTAAGAAAATATTAGAAATAAAATGAGTTCACCTCGAACCACGGAACCGTCAACACCGTGCGTTTCTTTTTTTCTCTAGTTTCTCCCGTCGCACATTTGTGATGAGATCAGGAGTCATCTCATCATTTGGTGACCCCGACGTGATAGGCGCGTAGTGAAGAACTACCTACGTTGGTTTTTCACATAGTGTTAGTGACGTGATAGGCGCGTAGTAAAGGACAAACTACGTTGGTTATCGCGTAGTATTTAGTAAAGTGATAGGCCGTAAAGAAAAAAATAAAATCGGGTTTTTCACAGTGTTAGTGACGTGATAGGCGCGTATAAGAGGAAAAATGCGTTTAGTTTATCGCGAAGTCAAGCAATAGGCGCGTAATAAAGAACTGCGTTAGGTCTATTGTGAAGTGCTAGTAACGTGTTAGATATGCAGGTGAAGGCAAACCGTGCTAAGTCTACACGTATTGTTTTGGAATAGGCGCACTGCTGAAGCAAAGGCAGTGGTAGTCGTTTTCCTTTTTTAGTCGAGGTAAATGCGTAGTGAAAGGTACTGCGTAAGGTTTACCCGACAAAATAGTTATAAGGGAATAGGCAGTCGAAGAAAGACTGTTTTTATCTCGTTAACATAGATTCTATTCATAAGAAGACAGACATATAATCGTAAAAATGAATTTTGAACAATTCATTCAACATCAAAGGATGTTGGGCGAATATATCGTGTCAATTTATTTAAACCTGAGCAAAATTGCTCAAAACCGTGTGACAGGAGAAACTAGAGATTATTGTTTAGGTTTAGCAAATTCCTTCATAGAAGCAAGGAAGGTATTCCTAGATAATGAGGAGAAGCTCCACCGTATGGGAAAGGTTCCATACAAACATATATTATTTGGTTTGGGAGTACGGTATGCTTTTGACGAGATTGAAACCGGTATGTGGGTGAGGGGTATTTTCGTACCCTTAGAAGCTCCAAGGTTCGAAGCAGTAGCTAAGTTGAACAGCGTAAGTTCATCAGAAAAGTATGAAGATAGCGATATATTTTTCCTATCGCCACAAGAAAAAGATACACTAGTTAGGCGACTAAGTTTTGCCTTAGAGGAGTTAGCAGAAGAGGTTGAGAATGCTCTTCTGAGCAACTCAAGAA
Organism: Musca vetustissima; assembly: GCF_032173495.1. Taxonomy (NCBI): domain Eukaryota; kingdom Metazoa; phylum Arthropoda; class Insecta; order Diptera; family Muscidae; genus Musca; species Musca vetustissima. Next base: position 41,730 of record NW_026883957.1, read on the forward strand.
TTAGCTTTCATAAGTATGTAAACGCTGAAGGTAGATATTTAGAATATGGCTTGAATTTACCTGTAGATAGTGTTCTTGCTAGAAGATTTTTGTTTCTTGAGATTTGCTATGAAGTATTAGAAAAAGATACTAATTTTAGAAGAGGATACGAACTGATTACATATAGGGTCGTGAATGAAGAATCTCGTTTAGAGAATGAAAATGACTTAGGGACGAGTGAGACGGAGACTACAAAAATTAGAAACGGTCACGTGGATGTTCCGCGAGTCGGTGTGGAAGTCGAAAACAATAAACCACAAATAACGCGTAAACTGAAGCATAAAATCGATAAAGCGAATTTCCAAACAATAGAGACTGCAAAGAAAAAAGATGCAGTTGAAGAAGAGCTGCCATCACGGAATATAAATAAGGCAGCTAGAGGAAACGTGCAGCAAATGAAAGAGCCAGACACAATCCTCAAGGATAAAGATCGAAAGAGTGGCTGGGAAGATCCTATAAAGAAAATTGTTGCCGAAACCCTAAGAGCCCATAGTGAAACTGCAGAGAATACCAACCCGACGGTAACAGTCACTGGTCCAGCGGTTGGCGCTACCGACGGCTGTCCTGCTGTCCAAAATGCACTCATAGATAAAGATGAGTCACTGCCCAAAATAGGAAAGCACGTAGATGAAAATGACTATAAAGAGTTGAAAACTAATAAGAGTAAAAATTCATATCGAGTTGCGGCGAAAATAAAAACGACCTTACCCACAAAACTTCAAAATAAAGATCAAAAGGACATCGTGAAAGAAGTTTGTAAAAGGTCGACTAAAGAAAATAAAGTGGAATGTGCCAAAAGGAATACGCTGGAACACAAGGTTCCTGTATTAGCGCCTTCTTACGGTAGTTTGCAAATAAATATCCAATTCCGTCATGATGATAAGCTAATAGAGCTGAACAAGGAAACTGGTGAAGCCGCCATATTCAAAGCAAGGATGTTGAACCACACCTATTATACAAGGAGAATTTTTATCGACAAGGTTTTCAACGATTTCCGCAGAACCATGAACATGGACGAGGATAGAAATAACATCAAGGAAGAGAAGAATCCGTTAAGAAAGAGGTTTTTCCTAGTTTTTCATCGGTGGAAGATGGAGTCATGCTGCCACTGGCTGCTGGATGTTGTGGGTGCCATAACGTAGGTGTAAAGAGCATAGTGAAACTGTTTCTATTATTTTATAATCTCTATTAAAGTTAGAACTTATGTTTAGCATTTTTTATATATTTAGAAATTCAAACGATTATTAGTATTAAGAAAATTATGTGTATTTCATACATTTATTCTGTACATGTTTTGTTAAAAGATTGGGATCTTTTAAGGCCCGCAGTCTGTACAGTTTAGCGAACTGTACGTCATTTTTAGAGTCAGGTAGTCAGATGGAAATAGTTGTTTTCTAAAGATTTCTATTTTTAATGCAGATGATAAAATACGTTATTTATGACTCTCACGCAGTGTGTGTGTGCAGGTCTCAAGTGGAACGTCAATAGTGCGTTGGTAAATAGAGATAAGGGTTGCTGCACACAGCGCGTTAATGGGCCACAGCATAAGAATGCATTTTACATAATTTGTTGTCTGTGTGTATTTTTTGGGTGATCGTAAATAAAGACCATAAATGTGTCCAAACCCAAATCTATTCACACATTCAATATATGTATTTGAAATGCATTGTAGTTCTATGTATTATTAGGTTTAGAGTTAAGAAAATATTAGAAATAAAATGAGTTCACCTCGAACCACGGAACCGTCAACACCGTGCGTTTTTGTTTTCTCCAATTTCTCCCGTCGCACATTTGTGATGAGATCAGGAGTCATCTCATCAAAATCTTTTACAGACACACAACACAAATTACTTACATCAAAAAATAAGGTGAAAACGAGAAACACAAAACACACAGGAATACAAGCAGTGAAATACAAACACAAAACCATCCATTGAAATTCGTGCCCAAGAAAAAGTGCCTAAGTTAATACTTAGCCTAAATTTAACTACTTAAACTCAATTCAAAATTCCTACAACAACAACTAATTTAAAATTTATACCTAGAATTACTTTAATTAAAATTAAAATGAAACATAGAAACAAATGCGTTAAAACTTATATCTAGAATTGTGCCATTTAAAATTTAAGTGAAACCCCAAACCCAATACTTTTAAATTTAAGCCTAAAATTATCTACCTAAAACTGAATTGATCTAAACAAATAACATGAAATATTAAACCTAAAATAAATTATCTTAGCCCTAGTTAAAAGCTATTGTACATAATATAAAAAACCCAATGTTCTGTAAGTAATATCTAAAAGCTACCAAAAATTTAATATAATAAAAGCCACTGTTTTCGCCAATGCGGGGGAAATGTAATAAGGGGGAGAAAACAATATCACCACAAAATAAATAAATAAAAACACGATTAGTTTTTATGTATAAATATAAAGGCAGAAGCCTTAATATCGACACGATAAAAGAGCGGTTCAATCAACAATAACAAAGAGAGCCAACGATCAGAATATGAAGTAATGCGGGGGCTTTGGCGCCATTCGCCACTCGTTGAAATCTGTTGACTTTTGACAGATTTCAAAGATGCTCTAAAAATTATGCGTTAACCGATTGTAACGTACGACAACAAAATATATTTTAATATCGGAATTATACATGCCGGCCACTTTACAACTTATTGAGACGTTGAAACTTAAATACAATATTTTTTTTTAATTTTCTTTAATAATTCATTTTTTTCAATTTAATTTTTTTTCTTTCAATACATTTTTTTCCATTCAATTTTTTCTCCAAAAACATTTTGTAACGCTACACGTTACATATGCCCGACAAAACCCAACCAAATATGGTATAATGGGCTATCGGTAACCCTGGCGTCGCTTACACCCGATGTGTTATGACCCTGGCATAGACTTCCGGCCCGAGTACCAAGGCCACCCGACCAGGCCTATTAAAATCAGGATCTGCCAAAGGAAGACCAAGAAAAGAGTCCTTAATGCGGTCGGGAATCGCCGCTGTAGGCGTAAAGGCATGGTCCAAATTGTTCACCACTGCTACAATTGATATGGACTGAATCCGGTCATAAATAGAGATTAGGGTCAGCCTACATATGTGGCTACCATCGATTTGGGAAGTAGGGAGCCGAAGACTACGAACCAGAGAAGTCACTACATCTATCCAGCGTGTGCATGCGATCACAAAGGCGCCATTTATGTGAGGCCGCAGATGAATCACCAAAGGTAGATTCGGACCTTGAATTTGAGGCCGACTCCTCCGAATGAGAAGTGGCAACCGGAGCCACAGATGGATCCAAAGATCCGGACTCGGTTCGCGAGGTTTCAATAGGGGGGTATTCGCAGGGACCGGAGCCGCAGATGAACCCACAGATATGGATTCGGACTCGGTTTGCATGGGTGTAACCGCAGATGCGAGGGCCGCAGATGAATCCATGTCAATAGACTCAGGCTCTGAGATTTGTACAGCCGCTATTGGCTCAACTAGAGCTGCTTCAACTGCAGCCGTCATCAACGTTAAAAAGTTCTTCCTCAGTGTAGACTTTTGCGGACATACTATTTAATAAAAAGATAAAAATTTAGTGGGACGCCGGAGTGTGGTCGGTTAGAACGACCAACTTGGTAATGGACCGTCTTACAACGCCGTTTTATGTTCGAATGTCGGCGACTCGAACGTGACCGTCAGAACCGGGATAAACATTTTCTATGCGACCTAATTTTCATGAAGTCGGTGGTAGCTGCTCATGACGAACAACGACAAGATCATCTGTAGCAATTTCGCGTTCTGGAAATTTCCACTTATATCTCATGTGTAATTGTTTTAAATATTCCTCTTTCCACCTCAAACTAAATTGGTGAGCGAGGACCTGAACTTTCCTAAACCGATTAACTAAACTTAGTGGTTGCTCCGTGATGAGAGGTTCAGGGGGTGCTAACAAAGGTGCACCAATCTAAAACTGACCTGGCGTCAACGCGACTAAGTCATCTGGATTCTCCGACATGGGGGAAAAGAGGCGAAAATTCAAACATGCCTCGATTCTGGCCAAAACTGTCGCTAATTCTTCAAACGTGAATTTTACATTTCGAGCTTGCTTCCCATAACGTAGAATTTTGTAATGCGACAGGACCGACCCAGATAGGACTTTATATCAAATGGTCCTGCGAAATCCACACCAGTATTTGTAAATGGCCGATTAAGGGTTGTTCTTTCTTGCGGAAGGGCAGTCATAAATTGACTACAAGAACGTTTCTTCATTAAGATACATACTTTACAACGTCGAACTACGAGACGAATGAGATTTTTCATACGAGGAATCCAATATTCCAATCTCAAGGTTCTCAACATCAACTGAATATCACCGTGAACACATTTCTGGTGAGTATATTCTACCAAACGTAGAGCAAAAGTACTGCGATAGGGGATAATTATGGGATAACGCTCAGAATATGTAAGGGTTGGTGAATCAGCCAATCTGCCGTGCATCCGCATGACTCCATTGTCATCCACGAAAGGATTTAGGGGGAATTTTGACACAATCTCGCGAGCTTCGCATGTCGTCTTCCGGACCAAATGACAAAGTCGTTCGACGTCACTTAGACGAGCATTGTTAATGTAAACAGCCATAAACAAATCCCTAAATGTGGGCCAAGAGTGAAAATCACCTTCAAAATCGCATGGGGGTAAAGCTAGGTTATGGATACTATCCGAATTAGGATGATACTCTATATTACCAAGAGTCAAACTATTATTCCCCACCATAGAGGATATCGGAGTTCCGATCTGCGAACTATTTCCGCGAGAACTCTGAGTCGAATCATTCAAATCAATGCGCGTTTCTTGCGGGTTTCCTTTGGACGATTTGGGCGTTTCTATTAACGACACAACTGAACCATTAATGCTAGACGTAGTTGAAGACCTAGAAGACCCGTTAAGCTGGTCTAATTTTCGACTAATGTCCGACTGACAATCTATATAGACTTCAAATGTAGCATTTTATTTTTGATCTACCGCATCTATGTCTTCCGTGCTCGTTTCTACTGACGTAATCATATAATCACAGCATTTATCAAACATTTGCTGTGCTTTTTCCCACAATTTTTCAATTCCACTAAGATGGAACTTCAACGAAAATACATCTAGATCTGCATCACGCTTGTTATCAAATTTTGCTTTAAACTGAATGACAGCATCCGAAGCTCTGATAAACATGTCAATTGGCGTGAAGGGCATTTTGAAGTTTTTTCAAGTATATACTACAATAAGTACAAAGTAAAGCACTATTTGCTCTGTTGAATTAGCTAAAAACCAAAATTTTAACAAGCTCCACTGTAATTTTAAGCAAAATCTATCAACAAATTTCAGATATCCAACCAAAATTCTCCAAAAATCAAGAAAAACACCGAAAATTTTCTAACAAAACCGCACAATAGGACTAAAGAAATCGAAAACTTTAACGAAAATTTGCCTTGAACCTCTCACACAATGGCGAATTAGCGTGTTCATAGCAACCAAATACAAATAAAATGTTAATCAGTGAAAATCAATAAATAAATAATATAAAATTCAATGTTTTTTTTTTCAAAAAATTTCAATAATAATATATAAATATTTCAATATTTATGTAAATTGTGAAATAAATTGTGTATAAAAACCGACATATTTTTACAAAATCGTATTGTGGCGCACAAAAATTCAAAAAAAGTTAAATTTTTTTTTATTAATTTCTATCGAAAATAAAGCGATTTTATCGATTTTGCTATAAAGTTTACCTACAATTTAGGCAACCCATCTACCAAATATAGCGTGTTTATCAAAAAAAAAATCTTTTAATTTGCTAAATCAAATCAAAAATCTACAAAATATTTTAATATTTTTGAATCTCAAACGAAAAATATTAATTTTAACACTTTTGATCTAAAAAGTCGTATTGACCGATCGTAGGGTGCACGCGTGATTTATTTTATCTAAAAACGTCGTTGTATAACACCCAATTGTCCAAAATTACAATCGAAATTAAATTTGCAAAAAATTTTATAGCATATATTACAGACGGTTTAAGGTGGATCACCTGTAACACAACGGACAATAGAAAATTCCAAACGTCTGCATGTTTACCAATAGGCTAGCATACGTATGTGGGTATACACGCGTGTGTGTATCCTCAACAGACTGAACGACCAAGCAATGATGATTAGTCGTATGAATATACACGTTTGTGTGTATGACTACTGACCACTAGCGAACAAACAAACCAATGTAATTGAAATTATGTGTATTTTTAAGGGTGGGTAATATTAATTTTTTAATGCACAAAAAATACAAATTTGCAAAAAAATTAAGAATTTTAATTTCTCAATTGAACCAATCGATCGGGAATTTAATTTACTTTAAAATAATACGCGACAACACTATTTTATTTTAATAAATAACCCGAAAAAATCACTTTTTTAAATAATTTTGATTTATTTATTTCACTTTTTTTCGATTGTCGTCGGCAAATTGCAATTTGCAATAACAAGACGGAGGGGAATGGTACGCGACGCGTTGTAAGACGGCCACAGAAAACAAACAAACGACAATTTTTGTTGTTGTTTTACACAATTTTTGCAAGATTACTTCTTTTATAGAATTTTATTTTTTTCTCTTCACCGGCACTTTTTCACTTTACGTACCTTGTTTTTAGATGTAAATTTGGTGGTGATGATGATGATGAAGTTGTTTTGATGTGGACTGTATTTTGCATTTTAGAGAAGAAAGAAAAACATCCAATTAATTTCTTTCTTTACCGAAGGCTCGTTCGTAATCCGGTACGAATGGATCAATGTTTTCGCCAATGCGGGGGAAATGTAATAAGGGGGAGAAAACAATATCACCTCAAAATAAAAAAAGGTTAGTTTTTAAATATAAATATAAAGGCAGAAGCCGAGTTTTATTGAGAATAAATAGGTGGGTTTTTGTAAACAATATTACCTGTATGCAAAAATATGCGGGGAGCGCGAACTTAATATCGACACGATAAAAGAGCGGTTCAATCAACAATAACAAAGAGAGCCAACGATCAGAATATGAAGTAATGCGGGGTCTTTGGCGCAATTCGCCACTCGTTGAAATCTATTGACATTTGACAGATTTCAACGATGCTCTAAATGAATAATTATGCGTTAACCCATTGTAACGTACGACAACAAAATATAATTTAATACCGAAATTATACAGCCACAATGAAACTAAATTAACCCTACGGTCAATAACCAAAAAAGTATACGTAGATCAATAACCGTGGTACATTTGTACCCATCTAAAGATAGCGCTGTAATTCATTAACAAAATGGACTATCGTGCGGTTTTTGGTTTTAAATTAGTCTGTACGCATCTGGTCTAGATGTAGGAACTCAAAATTATATATACATTAAAAAAATACATATTTAAATTATACTCTATCTAAAACGATCATAATAATTTCGTTGTAGCTTTCGAATGGGTTTAACTTTTTTAATTATTTTTTGATAGGGATCTTATTTAGGTGTTCCCCAACTTCCCTTTGGTATACGGGGGCTTATACAGTTATTATTGTCGATTATTCACATTTTATGATTTTAGAGATGCGATTTGCGCATTTTTAACATTCTTTAATACTATAAAGCGTTATTTTAAGCGTTATATATGTGCGTCAAATTAGATTTGTAATAAATCAATTTAATTAGATTGTAGGACAAGTTTCAGGTCAATGTGAAGAATAATTGGAAAATAACAGACAATAATATTTATGTTAGTCCCAGTAAACCAAATGAAAACCAAGGTAGTTTCTGATTTTCACGAGTCGCCCTGACGGCCCCATGATGTCTTTGCAGAGGTGTTGGGGAGTACCTAAAAAATATCCCTATCACAAAATAATTAAAAAAGATTGACCCATTCGAAAGCTACAAAAAAATTATTATGATTGTTATAGATAGCTTATCATTTAAATATGGGTTTAAATATGTATTCGTTTAATGTATATATAATTTAGAGTACCAACATCTAGATCAGATCCGTACAGACTAATTTAAAAGAAAAAACCCACAATAAGCGAATTTTTTCATAAATTACAGCGTTATCTTTAGGTGGGTACAAATGTACCACGGTTATTGATCTACGTAGGTAATAACTTTAAGAATGTATAAAAATTATATATATAGAAAATATTTATATTTTTTTTTTTCAATTATGGGTGAAAATACCTCAACAATGATTCCTCAAAATTTGCTCCAAATATCTCCACTATTGGAAATTTTACAGAATTTTTATTCGAAAAAAGGTACAAATGTACCCGGTTATTGACCGTAGGGTTAAATACTAAACAGAAAATAAATATCTTTCTATTAAAAAGGAAGTCAAAGGTGAAAAAATAGAAAAGTTTAAACGTACAAAAGCTAAAGTTCAAAACTTTTGGTCCTTAGCGAGCCGAATAAGTGAGGTTAAGTAAAAACTTAACCAAATTAATATATATATATATATATATTGGAAAAATAATATGGCGGAAAAATACCCAAGAGAATGAAATTGCAGTGACAGTGAACAAATATATATCACCGTGAACACATTTCTGGTGAGTATATTCTACCAAACGTAGAGCAAAAGTACTGCGATAGGGGATAATTATGAGATAACGCTCAGAATATGTAAGGGTTGGTGAATCAGCCAATCTGCCGTGCATCCGCATGACTCCATTGTCATCCACGAAAGGATTTAGGGGGAATTTTGACACAATCTCGCGAGCTTCGCATGTCGTCTTCCGGACCAAATGACAAAGTCGTTCGACGTCACTTAGACGAGCATTGTTAATGTAAACAGCCATAAACAAATCCCTAAATGTGGGCCAAGAGTGAAAATCACCTTCAAAATCGCATGGGGGTAAAGCTAGGTTATGGATACTATCCGAATTAGGATGATACTCTATATTACCAAGAGTCAAACTATTATTCCCCACCATAGAGGATATCGGAGTTCCGATCTGCGAACTATTTCCGCGAGAACTCTGAGTCGAATCATTCAAATCAATGCGCGTTTCTTGCGGGTTTCCTTTGGACGATTTGGGCGTTTCTATTAACGACACAACTGAACCATTAATGCTAGACGTAGTTGAAGACCTAGAAGACCCGTTAAGCTGGTCTAATTTTCGACTAATGTCCGACTGACAATCTATATAGACTTCAAATGTAGCATTATATTTTTGATCTACCGCATCTATGTCTTCCGTGCTCGTTTCTACTGACGTAATCATATAATCACAGCATTTACCAAACATTTGCTGTGCTTTTTCCCACAATTTTTCTATTCCACTAAGATGGAACTTCAACGAAAATACATCTAGATCTGCATCACGCTTGTTATCAAATTTTGCTTTAAACTGAATGACAGCATCCGAAGCTCTGATAAACATGTCAATTGGCGTGAAGGGCATTTTGAAGTTTTTTTCAAGTATATACTACAATAAGTACAAAGTAAAGCACTATTTGCTCTGTTGAATTAGCTAAAAACCAAAATTTTAACAAGCTCCACTGTAATTTTAAGCAAAATCTATCAACAAATTTCAGATATCCAACCAAAATTCTCCAAAAATCAAGAAAAACACCGAAAATTTTCTAACAAAACCGCACAATAGGACTAAAGAAATCGAAAACTTTAACGAAAAATTGCCTTGAACCTCTCACACAATGGCGAATTAGCGTGTTCATAGCAACCAAATACAAATAAAATGTTAATCAGTGAAAATCAATAAATAAATAATATAAAATTCAATGTTTTTTTTTCAAAAAATTTCAATAATAATATATAAATATTTCAATATTTATGTAAATTGTGAAATAAATTGTGTATAAAAACCGACATATTTTTACAAAATCGTATTGTGGCGCACAAAAATTCAAAAAAAGTTAAATTTTTTTATTAATTTCTATCGAAAATAAAGCGATTTTATCGATTTTGCTATAAAGTTTACCTACAATTTAGGCAACCCAACTACCAAATATAGCGTATTTATCAAAAAAAAAATCTTTTAATTTGCTAAATCAAATCAAAAATCTACAAATTAATTTAAAATTTTTGAATCTCAAACGAAAAATATTAATTTTAACACTTTTGATCTGAAAAGTCGTATTGACCGATCGTAGGGTGCACGCGTGATTTATTTTATCTAAAAACGTCGTTGTATAACACCCAATTGTCCAAAATTACAATCGAAATTAAATTTGCAAAAAATTTTATAGCATATATTACAGACGGTTTAAGGTGGATCACCTGTAACACAACAGACAATAGAAAATTCCAAACGTCTGCATGTTTACCAATAGGCTAGCATACGTATGTGGGTATACACGCGTGTGTGTATCCTCAACAGACTGAACGACCAAGCAATGATGATTAGTCGTATGAATATACACGTTTGTGTGTATGACTACTGACCACTAGCGAACAAACAAACCAATGTAATTGAAATTATGTGTATTTTTAAGGGTGGGTAATATTAATTTTTTAATGCACAAAAAATACAAATTTGCAAAAAAATTAAGAATTTTAATTTCTCAATTGAACCAA